>NC_091467.1:1717545-1952545 GCF_027789765.1 Dendropsophus ebraccatus | reverse complement strand
GTCACAGCTGCTCTTGGCCAATGAGAAGTCTTCCTTATGCTGCAGCTGCACACTCATCACTGTGTGAGAGAACCTGCAGCTGCTCTCCCCCCTCCTGCAGCAGCTCTCTCCCCTCCTGCAGCTGCTCTCCCCCTCCTGCAGCTGCTCTCCTCCCCTCCTGCAGCTGCTCTCCCCCTCCTGCAGCTGCTCTCCTCCTCCTTCAGCAGCTCTCTCCCTCCTCCTGCAGCTGCTCTCTCCCCTCATGCAGCTGCTTTCCCTCTCCTGCAGCTGCTCTCCCCCCTCCTGCAGCTGCTCTCCCACTCCTGCAGCTGCTCTCCTCCTCCTGCAGCAGCTCTCTCCCTCCTCCTGCAGCTGCTCTCCCCCTCCTGCAGCTGCTCTCCCCCTCCTGCAGCTGCTCTCTCCCTCCTGCAGCTGCTCTCCCCCTCCTGTAGTTGCTCTCCCTCCTCCTGCAGCAGCTCTCTCCCTCCTCCTGCAGCTGCTCTCCCCCCTCATGCAGCTGCTCTCCCCCTCCTGCAGCTGCTCTCCCCTCCTGCAGCTGCTGTCCCCCTCATGCAGCTGCTTTCTCTCTCCTGCAGCTGCTTTCCCTCTCCTGCAGCTGCACTCCCCCCTCCTGCAGCTGCTCTCCCCCCTCCTGCAGCTTCTTTCCCTCTCCTGCAGCTGCTCTCCCCCCTCCTGCAGGTGCTCTCCCCCCTCATGCTGCTGCTCTCCCCGTCCTGCAGCTGCTCTCCCTCCCCTCCTGCAGCTGCTCTCCTCCTCCTGCAGCTGCTCTCCCCCTCCTGCAGCAGCTCTCTCCCTCCTCCTGCAGCTGCTCTCCCCCTTCTGCAGCTGCTCTCCCCCTCCTGCAGCAGCTCTCTCCCCCTTCTGCAGCTGCTCTCCCCCTCCTGCAGCAGCTCTCTCCCCCCTCCTGCAGCTGCTCTCCCCCCCCCTCCTGCAGCTGCTCTCCCCCCTCCTGCAGCTGCTCTCCCCCTCCTGCAGCTGCTCTCCCCCTCCTGCAGCAGCTCTCTCCCTCCTCCTGCAGCTGCTCTCCCCCTTCTGCAGCTGCTCTCCCCCTCCTGCAGCAGCTCTCTCCCCCTTCTGCAGCTGCTCTCCCCCTCCTGCAGCAGCTCTCTCCCTCCTCCTGCAGCTGCTCTCCCCCTTCTGTAGCTGCTCTCCCCCCTCCTGCAGCAGCTCTCTCCCTCCTGCAGCAGCTCTCTCTCTCCCCCTTCTGCAGCTGCTCTCCCCCTCCTCCTGCAGCAGCTCTCCCCCTCCTCCTGCAGCTGCTCTCCCCCTTCTGCAGCTGCTCTCCCCCTCCTGCAGCTGCTCTCCCCCTTCTGCAGCTGCTCTCCCCCTCCTCCTGCAGCAGCTCTCCCCCTCCTCCTGCAGCTGCTCTCCCCCTTCTGTAGCTGCTCTCCCCCCTCCTGCAGCAGCTCTCTCCCTCCTGCAGCAGCTCTCTCTCTCCCCCTTCTGCAGCTGCTCTCCCCCTCCTCCTGCAGCAGCTCTCCCCCTCCTCCTGCAGCTGCTCTCCCCCTTCTGCAGCTGCTCTCCCCCTCCTGCAGCTGCTCTCCCCCTTCTGCAGCTGCTCTCCCCCTCCTCCTGCAGCAGCTCTCCCCCTCCTGCAGCAGCTCTCCCCCTCCTCCTGCAGCTGCTCTCCCCCCTCCTGCAGCTGCTCTCCCCCTCCTGCAGCAGCTCTCCCCCTCCTCCTGCAGCTGCTCTCCCCCTTCTGCAGCTGCTCTCCCCCCTCCTGCAGCTGCTCTCCCCCCTCCTTCCTTATTTTCTGTGTTTTGTTGATGGATTTTCTTCTTACTAAGGAGGTTTGTCAATATTTGGGGCAAGGCTGCAGACAGGGGCGGGGGATGAAGATGCCGCTTTCCACTCATAACATACCTCAAACTTTCATGTGATTTATGCAAAAACAATTATAACGATAGATGTGCTTTAAAAATGCAGCATTTCCTGTTATTTATCGCATTCACATCTGCTCTTAATAATGATGGCGGAAAGTCACCTTGACAGTAAATTACTGATGTCTGCGGAAGAGTCAATGATGAGACAATGGCGCTGTGATTGAGATGGGAAGCGGGAGACAATAGCGCCTGGATGGTTAAAAAAAATAACAAAAAACATTGCATCAAGTATAAAGAAAAGAAAGAATTTAAATGTTCTTGAAAAGTTAATTACTGATGCAATAAAATATTGAAAACAATTGCGTCTTCTCCGGCGGCACAGAGGCTGACACAGCGGGTTGCAAAATTAATTGTAAAATCGGCTTGCAAGGTGCAGAGAGCCGTAGTCTACCCAGATGTGATCAATGTTCTCATAGCCCAGATTTAGGGCCAGTCGTAAACTACAAGTGCCCAATTTGTAATTCCAAGTGCCGCAGCCAGATTTGGCAGCAGACTCAGTGAGCCGTAAATTAACTTCTGATGGGGGTTCGACAAGTAGATTTGCATCGATGGTAGAAGATTAAGCAAAGAACACGGCATTGTAGGAAGGTTCTATCATCCGGCACGGAAAGAGAGAAAAGACGCAACAAACCATCAAGAGACGTCGGCTTCAAAAGTTACAAGAAAAGAGCATTGGAGAGAAGGTCGTAGACACTGGGGACTGAGCTTCAACACACATGGACTCCTCAAGCCAACGCTCAACAACATGGCCAGCTATTGTTCACTGTACAGTCTGAACAGGTTTCTGTATATAGTTGAGTGTCAATTAGTCAAATGGTAGTTTAGTCAATAATCTAAATGTTTCAGAATGTTGAAGCTTAACCACGGCCACATACTAGTATGATTGTCCTCACCAATAAATATAGTTCTGACCAATAAATAGATAATACAGTCAAGTCTCCTTATTGTAAACGGCAGCCAATATCCAGAGTACCTTAGGGGGCTTCACTACTCCAACTGATTTCAGACATTTTTAGCCATGTGACATGTCGTATTGTTTTGCTGGGAAAACCAGCATTCAGCATGTAGAGGTGTACATGATCTTCAAGGATAGATTCATACCCAGATCTGCTGAAATTGCCTGCACAAGGAAGAGTGGCCCAGAGAATGCCACAAGAACATCCCCCAGGCCATAACGCTGCCTCCACCAGCCTCTTCCAGCAATGACTCCTGACACGCAAACATCCATCCAGAACATGACTCATTAGAGAGGACACCCCCTTACCAGTCATTAGAGAAGACAACAACATCAGCAGCAGAGAAGACAACCCCTTACCATTCATTAGAGAAGACAACCCCATCAGCAGAGAAGACAACCCTTTACCAGTCATTGGAGAAGACAACCCCATCAGCAGAGAAGACAACCCTTTAGCAGTCATTGGAGAAGACAACAACATCAGCAGCAGAGAAGACAACCCTTTACCAGTCTTTGGAGAAGACAACCCCATCAGCAGAGAAGACACCCCTTTACCAGTCATTGGAGAAGACAACAACATCAGCAGAGAAGACAACCCTTTACCAGTCTTTGGAGAAGACAACCCCATCAGCAGAGAAGACAACGCTTTACCAGTCTTTGGAGAAGACAACCCCATCAGCAGAGAAGACACCCCTTTACCAGTCATTGGAGAAGACAACAACATCAGCAGAGAAGACAACCCTTTACCAGTCTTTGGAGAAGGCAACAACATCAGCAGAGAAGACAACCCTTTACCAGTGATTGGAGAGGACAACCCAATCAGCAGAGAAGACAACCCTTTACCAGTGATTGGAGAGGACAACCCAATCAGCAGAGAAGACAACCCTTTACCAGTGATTGGAGACGACAACCCCATCAGCAGAGAAGACAACCCTTTACCAGTCATTGGAGAAGACAACCCCATCAGCAGAGAAGACAACCCTTTACCAGTCAACAGAGAGGACAACCCCATCCACAGAGGCCCAATCCCAATGCTGCCGTGCACATTTTCTGCAGATGTAACTTTGTCACCAGAGGTGCAGTGACCATCCGTCTGCTCCGAGCCACATAAGCAGTAGGCATCACTGATCTGTTGTAGCCTCCGGGGTCATATGGGTGGTGTCCTGGTTTCCTGATCCATTGTATCGTGTCTATCTATCCTCGCCAAGCTTCATAGCTGTCATCTTTATATTAGGTATTGTATCTTATATAAGGAAAGCAGCTTTGAATAACTTCACAAACAATTGATACTTCCTCCGATTGTTGATGGTTTTTACTGTGCTTCCAGTCTTCCTCATGTGAACCAGACCTTGCAGGTTCTTGCCTCGGTAACTCTAGAAGTCACAACTGACTGATACAGAAAAGATCTCTGACAATGGAGCCGGAGAGCGTTCAGGTTCTAGTGACAGGAAATCTTTGCAGTGAAGGAAAGTGCAGTCTGACAAATGTAAGAAGATTATCCGCCAAAGCTGCGACTACTTCATCGAGAGATGGAAATAATGGCGAATCCGAGCAGTCGGCGTGTGACCGGGAGAGGAGGCAAAAGCTTCCACATAGGGGAAACACATTGATTATCTCTCAGCATTAATGGTCACAACGGCCACCGATGTCTCGTCCTGTAATATAAGAGCCGCATCGATCTCAGCGCCAAATGTCAAAAAGATACAAATAATAAAGAGAAGGCAAAACGGGACCAGAACGGCAACGCGTCCATAGATGAGAGAGGAACTGAAGATTGATGAAGCCGTCCAGTCCTAAGCTTGAGATATATATATATGACTGCAGAGAGGTCTTCATTGCCAGGTTTATTGGGGGAAATATTGATGTATAATGTGTAATATAATTTGATAAATCAGGAGGCCTCCTCCCCTCCTTACCACTGCCTGTGCAATATGCCGGGGTGGCGCTGTGGCAGCTCTGCTGGTGTAGGGGCACTTGGACACATGTCACGATGGGCAGGAGTGGTGTTGCAACCCATCCCTGGACGAATGGTTAGGGATAACCCAAGTGTAGACAGGTGTATAGGTGCAGGTGCAAAAATAATCGACCAGTGGCTTCTCCAGAATAGCTTGGTTTACTTCAGTGCAATACAGAATAAACACAAACTAAACATATAGATACACCCAGCGCAGGTAATTAGTGGGTCAGTCAGGATAAGGAGGATTATATAGGTGACAAATACCTGTATAGAAATCCAGCTGGAGAGGTGAAGATGTCACTTGCCCAGATGCCGATATCAATGGAGTTCAGCCAAAGTCACATCCAGCTTTTCTGCAGTGTAGAGAAGTTAATCAATGGGAAGAAATCTTCTGGACCCGGCAGATGCTCCGGCCGCTCACACTTCACGTAAGTTCACACAGTCCAGTTTTCCGTGGCAAGAAAGTGGGATCCTGAGTGACGTCCCTCTCCTTAGGTCTGCATCATTTCAGTGTACACGGACACCTTCCTCAGGGATAGGGCTTTTCCTTGGATCCTTTCCAGCCCACCTATTGCCAGGGTTTATGTACATTATGGAGAGCACTGTTCAGATTCCTTCATGTTTTATAAGACACATACGTGTAATGGGTATCGGAACGTCCACATCAAATAGTTTGTGGTAAATGATGACCCTTTCCTTATACTTGTGTTTCTTCTCTCAATTTGCATTGATTGTATGGTATTTCATCAGATCATTTACATATCCCCGCCCCTTTTTGCTACAATGTGTACAATGTTTTTTCACTGCCTATTATTGTTTTGTAGCGTTTCACAAAAAGGCAAAAAGTTCTAGATCTACATGAGATGCTACATCTCCTGAGATGTTGCACGCTTTGCTGTGTATGCAGGGTAGAAGCCCGGCGGGAGGGAGAATAGGTGGTCACTGGTTTTATTCCTCTGAGTTTTTATAGTGGGAGCCACCCACTATAAAGGCAGCAACGTAGGAAACATGGTGGCTCCCACTATAAAGGCAGCAACGTAGGAAACATGGTGGCTCCCACTATAAAGGCAGCAACGTAGGAAACATGGTGGCTCCCACTATAAAGGCAGCAACGTAGGAAACATGGTGGCTCCCAGTATAAAGGCAGCAACGTAGGAAACATGGTGGCTCCCAGTATAAAGGCAGCAACGTAGGAAACATGGTGGCTCCCAGTATAAAGGCATGCAACGTAGGAAACATGGTGGCTCCCAGTATAAAGGCATGCAACGTAGGAAACATGGTGGCTCCCAGTATAAAGGCAGCAACGTAGGAAACATGGTGGCTCCCAGTATAAAGGCATGCAACGTAGGAAACATGGTGGCTCCCACTATAAAGGCAGCAACGTAGGAAACATGGTGGCTCCCACTATAAAGGCAGCAACGTAGGAAACATGGTGGCTCCCACTATAAAGGCAGCAACGTCGGAAACATGGTGGCTCCCACTATAAAGGCATGCAACGTAGGAAACATGGTGGCTCCCACTATAAAGGCATGCAACGTAGGAAACATGGTGGCTCCCACTATAAAGGCAGCAACGTAGGAAACATGGTGGCTCCCACTATAAAGGCAGCAACGTAGGAAACATGGTGGCTCCCACTATAAAGGCAGCAACGTAGGAAACATGGTGGCTCCCACTATAAAGGCAGCAACGTAGGAAACATGGTGGCTCCCACTATAAAGGCAGCAACGTAGGAAACATGGTGGCTCCCACTATAAAGGCAGCAACGTAGGAAACATGGTGGCTCCCACTATAAAGGCAGCAACGTAGGAAACATGGTGGCTCCCAGTATAAAACTCAGAGGAATAAAACCAGTGACCACCTATTCTCCCTCCCGCCGGGCTTCTACCCTGCATACACAGCAAAGCGTGCAACATCTCAGGAAAACAAAGAAAAGTTTTATCTACGGGAGAAGCTCCAGCAATGGGAGGGGACAATATAAAAATTAAAGACCATATTACTTGTAAATCAAAGGGAGTAATCTACTGCATTGTACGTCCTTGTGGTAAACGATATATAGGCCGGACTAACTACACGTATACAGGAACATCTCTACAACAGAAACAGAAAATCTGAAGGTCGTCCACCGTGCCGTCACTATATCCAATGTCATAACTGCTCATTCACAGATTCATAATTTTTTGGTTTGGAGAAAATAACATCACATTGGAGAGGAGGGAATTTTTTTGGAGAAAATGTCCAGAGCAGAAACAAGATGGATTTTTGAACTGAACTCATTAGCCCCACAAGGCTTACATGTAGATCTAGAACTTTTTGCCTGTGAAACGATACAAAACAAAAATAGGCAGTGAAAAAACATTGTACACATTGTAGCAAAAAGGGGCGGGGATATGTAAATGATCTGATGAAATACCATACAATCAATGCAGATTGAGAGAAGAAACACAAGTATAAGCAAAGGGTCATCATTTACAACAAACTATTTGATGTGGACGTTCCGATACCCATTACACGTATGCGTCTTATAAAACATGAAGGAATCTGAACAGTGCTCTCCATAATGTACATAAACCCTGGCAATAGGTGGGCTGGAAAGGATCCAAGGAAAAGCCTTATCCCTGATGAAGGTGTCCGTGTACACTGAAATGCATAGGATAATTTCTGGCTTGCACTAGGACCCAGACCTAAGGAGAGGGACGTCACTCAGGATCCCACTTTTTTGCTACGGAAAACTGGACTGTGTGAACTTACGTGAAGTGTGAGCGGCCGGAGCATCTGCCGAGTCCAGAAGATTTCTTCCCATTGAATAACTTCTCTACACTGCAGAAAAGCTGGATGTGACTTTGGCTGAACTCCATTGATATCGGCATCTGGGCAAGTGACATCTTCACCTCTCCAGCTGGATTTCTATACAGGTATTTGTCACCTATATAATCCTCCTTATCCTGACTGACCCAATAATTACCTGCACTGGGTTTATCTATATGTTTGTTTGTGATCTGTATAATTGGCGGAATATAGGGCGTCCCCCACACACCTAGCAGCATTTATCTATTTTTGTATACAGCGCTAGTGAGCATATCAACACACGGTGTATACTAACAAAGTGAGTTGACTGCATTACCAATATACAGAATAAACACACTTGAGGTAACCGCAGGTACAGGCAGGCGATAGGAGCAATAACAATTGTAAGAACAGAGTAGAGGAACATCTTGTGCGCCGTGTCCAATGTAGCCGTGTACTCTGCTGGGATAACGTAGTTGAGAAGAGAACAGGAGGAAGACGATACTCATATTCAAGTATAGATACTGTGGCTCTGACTGCCTTTTGCCCTATAGTGTCTGGTTACCCGTCCTGCTAGGGTAGTACAAGGTCCCAGGTCCCTGTGCCCGGTTGAGCAGACTTTCCCAGATGTCCCAGAATAGCCTGTTACAGTAGGATACGTAGGCTTAAACGCTGCTTTGTCCTACTGGGGTCAGTACCTAGCCTTAGGTATACTGCCCTGGGTGTTGCTGAAGGTCTCCCTGGTATGGACAAGGTTTTCCTCAGAGGACGTCTCTCCATGTTAGCGGTAGTTAGCTGCAGGAAACACCTGAGTGTCTCAGTCCCTCCCCGGCTCTACTGACAAAAGACCAGAGACAAAAGGCCCCCCACCACCAGAAATTAGCTCCTTACCTTAGCTAGACTGTGATTGGTGGGGCTGTGTGTATGCAAGAGAGGATAGACAAGATAGGAGGAAAAGTGAGGGAACAAGCCTGCACCTGTGAATGGATAAAACATGACATGTGACGTAAAACAGTTAACCCATGAAACCTTCAGCAGTGCATAGTGCAGTACATATACAAGGAATACAACAGTGACACCTAGTGGGGAAAATACAAAATACACTTTCCTTCATCCCGGTCGGAGTGAGTTACTTTTCCCAGGTGTATAAGACTTAGTGGCACACCTGTGGTGGGACACTACACCTGCCCATCAGGCGAATGGGGGACACAGCTGGCGTATACCATGAAAACAGGCAAAACTGCTTCTTTTCTGTGGTGTACATGTCCCCCAATGACCCCACCTGCAGAATGGTAAGGTCGCCTCTTATTTTCGGGGTACCCATTAGGTGGAGACCCTGTAATTCTGTCCTGTGTAATAGATTGCAGCTCTGTCAGTAGTGACAGGAGTTAATGGTGCTGAATATGCAGGAACTAATGGGACCTGTGACCATCCGGGGAGACTCGGCCTCCATCTGTCCTGGTCCCGGATGTGGAGTCTGTTCATTTCTGACCTACAAATAGTGAAAGGTCTGTGCGTTTATCCCCTTGTTATTCTCGCCTCCCATCATCCATTGTCATCTCCTTCAGGGCTGGAAAGGTCAGTGGTCATTTCTTCCCTGCAACAATCAGCTCTTCCCTCCATCCATGATACAGGAATCCTCCTTTCTCCGCTCGCTCCTTCTGCTCATTATGTTGCTTTGCTGATTAACGTCCAAACCATTGACATGTAAAGAAACATAGAAGATAGTCGGCAGATAAAGCCCCCGGGTCCATCTAGTCTGATCCACTCCCCCCGGTCCATCTAGTCTCATCCCCCCCCCCCCCCCCCCCCCCCGGTCCATCTAGTCTGATTCCCCCCCGGTCCATCTAGTCTCATCCCCCCCCCTCCCCGGTCCATCTAGTCTGATCCACTCCCCCCGGTCCATCTAGTCTCATCCCCCCCCCTCCCCGGTCCATCTAGTCTGATTCCCCCTCGGTCCATCTAGTCTGATCCCCCCCCCCCCCCCGGTCCATCTAGTCTGATCCACTCCCCCCGGTCCATCTAGTCTGATCCCCCCCCTCCCCGGTCCATCTAGTCTGATTCCCCCTCGGTCCATCTAGTCTGATCCCCCCCCCCCCCGGTCCATCTAGTCTGATCCCCCCTCGGTCCATCTAGTCTGATCCCCCCCCCTGCTGATCCATCTCCTCTACCCTATTACTATTTCCCTTCTTAATATCTTAGAATATATATATATATATATCAGGCAGGTTACATTCTGTTATTGTAGATTTACTGACCACATCTGCTGGAAGTTTCCTCCAAGTATCTACTGCTCTTTCAGTAAGATAATTTCAGCATGCCGGGGTGCTTGTGGAAGAGAGTGAGGGGAATGAGGAGAGGCTGATGGTGGTAGTAGTCTCTCCTGAGTGTGGCGCTGAGTTCCTCAATGAGGGGACGCACCGAGGGCTGCAGAGTGAGGGTGTGCTGTACCTGCAGGATAGCTGGGTCATGTCACAGTGACAGGTGGGCTCAAGGGCTTCTGCAGGTACAGGGGGACTCTCTGGCGCTTCCCTCAGTTCTCTCTCCTGTGGGCTACTGCAGAGGTTCCTGTAGGGGGGCTGCACCTGTGTGTAAGGTGGTCGGTGGTGTGGACCTGTAGTCCCCCCGGGGCCAACCCCAAATACTGCTGTCCGGTACAATGGCCCTTGATGGTGGTGTGGTGCAGATAACCAGGACAACAGGGAGACAAGAAGGGAGGCAGTGTAACAACAACTCCTTTACTGATAGACTTGCAGGTGTTTTACAGTCTTTTGGCATCCAGCGGTGAATACTGGCGGCCTTGACTGGGTTACTGTGCGCTGGGCCACTCCGCTGAGGGTAGTAGTAGGTGGTAGTACTGGGTAGGAACCCGGGTAGCTGCTTGCCTGATGTTAGGTCAAGGTTTTGGCACCAGGGATAGAAGCTAACCAGCGAGAACCTGACCAAGCGGAGGCCGAGCAATTCCTCGTTGTCCTTAGTCAGGGCACCAATGATCACACCAATGCCAAGGTTCAGAAACAACGGTAGTTGTATATTTATTGTAACGGTGGTAACTAGTAGCAACAGTCTCTCCGGATGCAACCGGGTATAAGGCAGACTTGGATAAAGCAGAGTAATGGGTGATGCTGCAATAGGCTGTGATGGTAGCGTGCTGGATGATGGGAGTAGTAGTGAGACTGAGGATAAGATACTGGGCGGAATGAAGCTGAGACAAATACTTGCTGTTGATGATAAGAGAAGATGATGAGAGGAATGACTGAAAAATCGGCACCCAGATCTTTGGTTGAGATGAGAATCTTTAGGACTTGAGAAAGAAAACACAGCCAGGTCCCGACTGGACCGGAACACTTCGAGTATTGCTGGAGCAGCAGAGCACACGTGTCTCTCTCCTGGCAGTGGAGAGAGGACACACACAACCTGTCCCCCTGAAGGTAGAAGACAGGACTGATATAGGCAGGAAGTCACATGGTATCCCCCAGCCAAAGCTCAACGGCTATTGGGGTTACCATGGCAGCAAGGGCAGTCACGTGACATCAAGCCATTGCATCATCACACCATTAACACTGATAACTGAAAATATACAAGAAATAGATGAAACAACAGACCTGAATACTGAGAGGGGTGACAGAATACACAGTTTGCAGTGGACCATAGCTTTCCAGAACAGGGACAATAAAATACTGACTGACTCACATATAAGGATACACTTTTGAGAAAGATAACAAGAGGAAAACTCTATTCTGGGACACTGCATCTGCATTTGTGGAGAGTCTGGTGGTGTGGAGAGATGGTGGTGTGTGGAGAGATGGTGGTGTGTGGAGAGATGATGGTGGTGTGTGGAGAGATGGTGGTGTGTGGAGAGATGATGGTGGTGTGTGGAGAGATGGTGGTGGTGTGGAGAGATGATGGTGGTGTGTGGAGAGATGATGGTGGTGTGTGGAGAGATGGTGGTGTATGGAGAGATGATGGTGGTGTGTGGAGAGATGGCGGTGTGTGGAGAGATGATGGCGGTGTGTGGAGAGATGGCGGTGGTGTGTGGAGAGTCTGGTGGTGTGTGGAGAGTCTGGTGGTGTGTGGAGAGTCTGGCGGTGTGTGGAGAGATGGCGGTGGTGTGTGGAGAGATGGTGGTGTGTGGGGAGAGATGGTGGTGTGTGGAGAGTCTGGCGGTGTGTGGAGAGATGGTGGTGTGTGGAGAGAGATGATGGTGGTGTGTGGAGAGATGGTGGTGGTGTGTGGAGAGTCTGGTGGTGTGTGGAGAGAGATGATGGTGGTGTGTGGAGAGATGATGGTGGTGTGTGGAGAGATGATGGTGGTGTGTGGAGAGATGATGGTGGTGTGTGGGGAGATGATGGTGGTGTGTGGAGAGATGATGGTGGTGTGTGGAGAGATGGTGGTGGTGTGTGGAGAGTCTGGTGGTGTGTGGAGAGATGGTGGTGGTGTGTGGAGAGATGATGGTGGTGTGTGGAGAGATGATGGCGGTGTGTGGAGAGATGATGATGGTGTGTGGAGAGATGATGGCGGTGTGTGGAGAGTCTGGTGGTGTGTGGGGAGATGGTGGTGGTGTGTGGAGAGATGATGGTGGTGTGTGGAGAGAGATGATGGTGGTGTGTGGAGAGATGATGGTGGTGTGTGGAGAGATGATGGTGGTGTGTGGAGAGATGATGGTGGTGTGTGGAGAGTCTGGCGGTGTGTGGAGAGATGGTGGTGGTGTGTGGAGAGATGATGGTGGTGTGTGGAGAGTCTGGTGGTGTGTGGAGAGTCTGGCGGTGTGTGGAGAGATGGTGGTGGTGTGTGGAGAGTCTGGTGGTGTGTATAGAGATGATGGTGGTGTGTGGAGAGATGATGGTGGTGTGTGGAGAGATGATGGTGGTGTGTGGAGAGTCTGGCGGTGTGTGGAGAGTCTGGTGGTGTGTGGAGAGATGGTGGTGGTGTGTGGAGAGATGGCGGTGTGTGGAGAGATGATGGTGGTGTGTATAGAGATGATGGTGGTGTGTGGAGAGATGGTGGTGGTGTGTGGAGAGATGATGGTGGTGTGTGGAGAGATGATGGTGGTGTGTGGAGAGATGATGGTGGTGTGTGGAGAGATGATGGTGGTGTGTGGAGAGTCTGGCGGTGTGTGGAGAGTCTGGTGGTGTGTGGAGAGATGGTGGTGGTGTGTGGAGAGTCTGGCGGTGTGTGGAGAGATGGTGGTGGTGTGTGGAGAGTCTGGTGGTGTGTGGAGAGTCTGGCGGTGTGTGGAGAGATGGTGGTGGTGTGTGGAGAGTCTGGTGGTGTGTGGAGAGTCTGGCGGTGTGTGGAGAGATGGTGGTGGTGTGTGGAGAGGTGATGGTGATGTGTGGAGAGATGGTGGTGGTGTGTGGAGAGATGGCGGTGGTGTGTGGAGAGATGATGGTGGTGTGTGGAGAGATGATGGTGGTGTGTGGGGAGATGGTGGTGGTGTGTGGAGAGTCTGGTGGTGTGTGGAGAGATGGTGGTGGTGTGTGGAGAGTCTGGCGGTGTGTGGATAGATGATGGTGGTGTGTGGAGAGGTGGCGGTGTGTGGAGAGATGATGGTGGCGTGGAGAGATGGTGGTGATGTGTGGAGAGATGGTGGTGGTGTGTGGAGAGTCTGGCGGTGTGTGGAGAGATGGTGGTGGTGTGTGGAGAGATGGTGGTGGTGTGTGGAGAGTCTGGCGGTGTGTGGAGAGATGATGGTGGTGTGTGGAGAGTCTGGCGGTGTGTGGAGAGATGGTGGTGGTGTGTGGAGAGATGATGGTGGTGTGTGGAGAGTCTGGTGGTGTGTGGAGAGATGATGGTGGTGTGGAGAGATGGCGGTGTGTGGAGAGATGATGGTGGTGTGTGGAGAGATGATGGTGGTGTGTGGAGAGATGATGGTGGTGTGTGGAGAGATGATGGTGGTGTGTGGAGAGATGGCGGTGTGTGGAGAGATGATGGCGGTGTGTGGAGAGATGGTGGTGGTGTGTGGAGAGATGGTGGTGGTGTGTGGAGAGATGATGGTGGTGTGTGGAGAGATGATGGTGGTGTGTGGAGAGATGGCGGTCTGTGGAGAGATGATGGTGGTGTGTGGAGAGATGATGGTGGTGTGTGGAGAGATGGTGGTGTGTGGAGAGGTGATGGTGATGTGTGGAGAGATGATGGTGGTGTGTATAGAGATGATGGTGGTGTGTATAGAGATGGTGGTGGTGTGTGGAGAGATGATGGTGGTGTGTGGAGAGGTGATGGTGATGTGTGGAGAGATGATGGCGGTGTGTGGAGAGATGATGGCGGTGTGTGGAGAGATGATGGCGGTGTGTGGAGAGATGATGGTGGTGTGTGGAGAGGTGATGGTGATGTGTGGAGAGATGATGGCGGTGTGTGGAGAGATGATGGCGGTGTGTGGAGAGATGATGGCGGTGTGTGGAGAGATGATCTGCCTTAGGTCCTGGTCTGTCAGTACGCGTGGGACGCTGGTGGGCACTGTGATCCTGTGGACCTCTCCCCAATGGTGCTTGAGTCTGCTTTTCCCTCCCTGTCTGCTAGGGAGCTTCCTGCTTCCGTTACTGGGCCGGGCCTTAGGCCACAACTTTCGGGTCCCAGAGGTATCCAGGGGTCCTAGTAAATCTTACCCCCTGAATTTCAGGAAGATGGGTGCAGAGGCCTACGTTAACTCTGCTCCCGTTTACAGTCAAGTCCGTCCACTTAGGTTGTCGGTCTTTAGGATTCCCACTGACTGTAAGTGTACTGGCCCTTTCCTGAGGGGGCACCTGACAAACTGTCTCTCAGAGTTTCTCTTCTCCTCTCACCTCCAGCTGTTTTCTTTGGCTGCTCTGTTCTTGTTCCCTCAGCAGCTTCTCTCTGTGGTGATGGTCTCTCATGAGGTGATGTTGTTCCCTCAGCAGCTTCTCTCTGTGGTGATGGTCTCTCATGAGGTGATGTTGTTCCCTCAGCAGCTTCTCTCTGTGGTGATGGTCTCTCATGAGGTGATGTTGTTCTCTCAGCAGCTTCTCTCTGTGGTGATGGTCTCTCATGAGGTGATGTTGTTCCCTCAGCAGATTTGCTCTGTGGTGATGGTCTCTCATGAGGTGATGTTGTTCCCTCAGCAGCTTCTCTATGTGGTGATGGTCTCTCATGAGGTGATGTTGTTCCCTCAGCAGCTTCTCTCTGTGGTGATGGTCTCTCATGAGGTGATGTTGTTCCCTCAGCAGCTTCTCTATGTGGTGATGGTCTCTCATGAGGTGATGTTGTCCCCTCAGCAGCTTCTCTCTGTGGTGATGGTCTCTCATGAGGTGATGTTGTTCCCTCAGCAGCTTCTCTCTGTGGTGATGGTCTCTAATGAGGTGATGTTGTTCCCTCAGCAGCTTCTCTCTGTGGTGATGGTCTCTCGTGAGGTGATATTGTTCCCTCAGCAGCTTCTCTCTGTGGTGATGGTCTCTCATGAGGTGATGTTGTTCCCTCAGCAGCTTCTCTCTGTGGTGATGGTCTCTCATGAGGTGATATTGTTCCCTCAGCAGCTTCTCTCTGTGGTGATGGTCTCTCATGAGGTGATGTTGTTCCCTCAGCAGCTTCTCTCTGTGGTGATGGTCTCATGAGGTGATGTTGTTCCCTCAGCAGCTTCTCTCTGTGGTGATGGTCTCTCATGAGGTGATGTTGTTCCCTCAGCAGCTTCTCTATGTGGTGATGGTCTCTCATGAGGTGATGTTGTCCCCTCAGCAGCTTCTCTCTGTGGTGATGGTCTCTCATGAGGTGATGTTGTTCCCTCAGCAGCTTCTCTCTGTGGTGATGGTCTCTAATGAGGTGATGTTGTTCCCTCAGCAGCTTCTCTCTGTGGTGATGGTCTCTAATGAGGTGATGTTGTTCCCTCAGCAGCTTCTCTCTGTGGTGATGGTCTCTCATGAGGTGATATTGTTCCCTCAGCAGCTTCTCTCTGGGGTGATGGTCTCTCATGAGGTGATGTTGTTCCCTCAGCAGCTTCTCTCTGGGGTGATGGTCTCTCATGAGGTGATATTGTTCCCTCAGCAGCTTCTCTCTGTGGTGATGGTCTCTCATGAGGTGATGTTGTTCCCTCAGCAGCTTCTCTCTGTGGTGATGGTCTCTCATGAGGTGATGTTGTTCCCTCAGCAGCTTCTCTCTGTGGTGATGGTCTCTCATGAGGTGATGTTCCCTCAGCAGCTTTGCTCTGTGGTGATGGTCTCTCCTAAAGTGATGTTGTTCCCTCAGCAGCTTCTCTCTGTGGTGATGGTCTCTCATGAGGTGATGTTGTTCCCTCAGCAGCTAGTCACTTGTCTCAGCTGAACACTGCAACTGCCATCCTTATATAGGGGGCCTATTTGCATACCCCGCCCACTTGCTGGCACTTTCTAGGCTTACAACACTAGAGCAGTTCCCACTAAGGACAGTAGGTGTCGCTGTTCTGTGTGGTGTGCAGTGTAAAGCATGTAACCCATTCTCTGCCTGCCAGTTACACTGGTACAGAGAAATACATAGAACAGTTTAATATAAGACATGTTACCTCATAGAATATATAACAAAACACTTGTGGACAGGAGCCATCCTCAGCCCGGCCGCAGGAACCATGCTCTGGTATACTACATAATAAAAGGTTTCCATCATGTCCTCCTTTCCCTTCTTCCTCCTGTAACATATAGAAAGGTTTCCATCATGTCCTCCCTTTCCCTTCTTCCTCCTGTAACATATATAAAGGTTTCCATCATGTCCTCCCTTTCCCTTCTTCCTCCTGTAACATATATAAAGGTTTCCATCATGTCCTCCCTTTCCCTTCTTCCCCCTGTAACATATATAAAAGTTTCCATCACGTTCTCCCTTTCCCTTCTTCCTCCTGTAACATATATAAAGGTTTCCATCATGTCCCTCCTTTCCCTTCTTCCTCCTGTAACATATATAAAGGTTTCCATCATGTCCCCCTTTCCCTTCTTCCTCCTGTAACATATATAAAGGTTTCCAACATGTCCTCCTTTCCCTTCTTCCTCCTGTAACATATATAAAGGTTTCCATCATGTCCTTCCTTTCCCTTCTTCCCTCCTGTAACATATATAAAGGTTTCCATCATGTCCTCCTTTCCCTTCTTCCTCCTGTAACATATATAAAGGTTTCCATCATGTCCTCCCTTTCCCTTCTTCCTCCTGTAACATATATAAAGGTTTCCATCATGTCCTCCTTTCCCTTCTTCCTCCTGTAACATATATAAAGGTTTCCATCATGTCCCCCCTTTCCCTTCTTCCTCCTGTAACATATATATAAAGGTTTCCATCATGTCCCTCCTTTCCCTTCTTCCCCCTGTAACATATATAAAGGTTTCCATCATGTCCTCCCTTTCCCTTCTTCCTCCTGTAACATATATATCGGTTTCCATCATGTCTCCTCTTTCCCTTCTTCCTTCTGTAACATATATATAAAGGTTTCCATCATGTCCCCCCTTTCCCTTCTTCCTCCTTTTTGCCCTATGTCACTAGGGATGCAGCCATAACCTTCACTGCACCCGACCTGTGTGCAATTTAGACAGGTATTCCAGGAAAAATAACCCCCCCCCCCCCTAGCAACCAGCTATAGGCCTGCCTGCTGGGGGGCTGCACATGTGGGTGCTGTAGTTAAAGGGTTGACTTAAAGGGTTATTCCAGTTATACTCAGACAGGGGGTGGGGGGACTATACTTACCCTCCCTTATCCCCTGCCACCGCTGTCCTGATGGTTCCAGTCCCTGCCGTTCTTATAAATTTAGGGCAGTGTCTGCTCAGCCAATCACTGGCTTTCTCATTGTAACTCCTCAGCTTGTCATTGGCTGAGCAGACTCTTCCCTGTACTTACACCAACACGGCAGGGGCTGCCCGGAGATCATGGAAGGCGAGTATAGTTTTTTTCTGTGTTCTCGCAGCCTTACTAGAGATTACATGTAGAAATAGGGGTAAATAAGGGAGAGTCTAGTTGTAGCCCAGTTTTCAGTGATATTTGGCGGCTCCTGTAAGCCTCTTCTCTCTGCCGTAAGATTCCCGTGGCTCTGTTTTCGGTGATATTTATCGGCTCCTGTAACCCTCTTCTCTCTGCCGTAAGATTCCCGTGGCTCTGTTTTCGGTGATATTTATCGGCTCCTGTAACCCTCTTCTCTCTGCCATAAGATTCTCGTGTCTCTGTTTTCGGTGATATTTATCGGCTCCTGTAACCCTCTTCTCTCTGCCGTAAGATTCTCGTGGCTCTGTTTCCGGTGATATTTATCGGCTCCTGTAAGCCTCTTCTCTCTGCCGTAAGATTCTCGTGGCTCTGTTTCCGGTGATATTTATCGGCTCCTGTAAGCCTCTTCTCTCTGCCGTAAGATTCTCGTGGCTCTGTTTTCGGTGATATTTATCGGCTCCTGTAAGCCTCTTCTCTCTGCCGTAAGATTCTCGTGGCTCTGTTTCCGGTGATATTTATCGGCTCCTGTAAGCCTCTTCTCTCTGCCGTAAGATTCCCGTGGCTCTGTTTTCGGTGATATTTATCGGCTCCTGTAACCCTCTTCTCTCTGCCATAAGATTCTCGTGTCTCTGTTTTCGGTGATATTTATCGGCTCCTGTAACCCTCTTCTCTCTGCCGTAAGATTCTCGTGGCTCTGTTTCCGGTGATATTTATCGGCTCCTGTAAGCCTCTTCTCTCTGCCGTAAGATTCTCGTGGCTCTGTTTCCGGTGATATTTATCGGCTCCTGTAAGCCTCTTCTCTCTGCCGTAAGATTCTCGTGGCTCTGTTTTCGGTGATATTTATCGGCTCCTGTAAGCCTCTTCTCTCTGCCATAAGATTCCCGTGGCTCTGTTTTCGGTGATATTTATCGGCTCCTGTAACCCTCTTCTCTCTTCGTGCCGTAAGATTCCCGTGGCTCTGTTTTCGGTGATATTTATCGGCTCCTGTAACCCTCTTCTCTCTGCCATAAGATTCCCGTGGCTCTGTTTTCGGTGATATTTATCGGCTCCTGTAACCCTCTTCTCTCTGCCATAGGATTCTCGTGGCTCTGTTTTCGGTGATATTTATCGGCTCCTGTAACCCCCTCTTCTCTCTGCCGTAAGATTCTCGTGTCTCTGTTTTCGGTGATATTTATCGGCTCCTGTAACCCTCTTCTCTCTTCGTGCCGTAAGATTCCCGTGGCTCTGCCGGCTGAATAGTTCCAGCGTTTTACTTGCTTCATTGTCTGACACTTGTTGCTTCTGTGCAGAAGTCGAGCACTCGCTTTATGTCACATTGTATCTACTCACTGACTCAGAACATTCCTTATACAATTGTGCGTTACCAAGGAAACGGACTAACATTGTTTCCAGCAAAGCATAAAAATGGTCAATAATGAGAGGGGTTTGCATTGGAGACGTTGGCTGTCAGGCGCCATGCGGGTTATTTCAGGGGGCAGGCGCAGTTCAAGTACCGCAGGCTGGAAGTATTTTCTATAGAACCTGTAATCTGCGGCACGGGAAGGAGAGACTGCATGTTATTGAGTATACAAATCTCCTGATGTTCTTTACCCCCAGCCCCTCAGTGATCTGACATTGATGCTCCATGCAAAGGAGCCAAACGCTGGTCAGTAAATGGCTATGTCCTCCCATCCCCCGATGTCTGTGCTCGGCTGACTGTGTGAGAGAGGGTAGGCGAGCCGCTTCCGGTCCTCCTCTGGTTATTGCTGTATACCATGGCCTGTTGTCGGATACAGCGGCGTTGTGTTATGCACTTTAATAACTGTGTCCTTCTATGCTATATACTTAATGGGTGCTCCGCTCATACAGGTCACGTCTTATGTCGCTGCCACCTAATGGTTACAATTAGAGATGAGCAAACTTTTAAAATTTTTAGTTCGGCAAGTTCACTCATCAATACTTACCTGTCTGTGTTCCCCCGATATCCCCTTGCTGATCACCGCCGCATCCACTTACTGACTGGCCACAGCAATGTACCATCTCAGTCAGTCAGTGATTGGTTAAGTGGGCTGGAGATGGCTGCGATCAGCTGGAGACACCGGAGACCCACAGGAGGACACCGGGGGAGCTCGGACAGGTGAGGATATCATTTTTTGTTTTCTATGTGTATTAAATAGTGCAGCCGCCATCTTGAACTAGGTTTGTTACCAACATTGGACTTGGTAAAGAATCAAACCTTTTGCTAAATTTGCAACGAAACTCAGTTTATGTAGTTCGGTTCTCTCTAGTTACAATGTGTGAAGAGCAAGACAGCAGCTATACAGATATCGGTATCGCATAGGACACAACCTATCAACCTTGAGGAGGAGTGTGTGCAGCAGCTGAGATCCCACGAGTTCCTCCACAATCCTGCATCATTGTAGACTGTCCAGTAAGTTACCCTGCACTGTTATGTATGAAGAGTCACTTGTCCACTAATAAGAAAATACAGTGGAGGAAAAGAAGGAAAAGAGGATTCTTGTAGTCATTGGGAATAAGCTGAAAGGGAACCCTATTGGCAGTGTAGGACCCACAGGGCCTCGGGCCGGGCCTAGTTATTCACATAGCTGAGAACTATAAGTGCAACACCCCCCCCCCCCCCCCTCCTCCTCAAGCCACTAAGGAAGCAAGGTCTTTCTGCGGGTTCCCTTAAACCTACAGGACACTTTGAGGAGAGTTCCTGCTCCTCTGCAGAGTTTCAGGTGACACCTTATGCTAGAGTGTCATGGAAGCTATGTACTGAGCAGGGAGGTATACAGTGTATATGTATAGAGTGTATACCTGGCTGCTCAGTGAACATTGGCTGGACTGTGTGCCCAGCTATCAGCCCGATGCCGGAGATACAAGCCGCAATCTCATCTGAATGTGTTTCTATGCATTGTCCACACAAAAACCTTGATGCCCACCGTCTAATGGATGAGGCCAGTGTAATAGTGATGGCGTTCTATATACACCCACTACAAGCAGAAAGCGCCAGACGCCCCCTAACCGCCACGCTTCCTATTCTCCATCTCCCCAAAGTAAACTATAATTTTCATGTGATTTATTCTTAAAATCTATTTAAAAAAAGTTTCTTTCCAAAGAAAACCTCTCTTTTATCTGAAAAAAAAAAAAATCCCTAACAACCCGGTAACGATAAGAACGATAAGTCATCCGGATTAATTAGTGAACGTCTTAAGGAGAAGAATAAAACCGCACAAAATACAATAAAATCAGGAAAGTAAGAGTGATTGTGCGGCGCGGCTTCCCACCACCGGCAGATCCACCTGTGGGTAGAAAACCGCTAAACACAATTGGATAACAATTTTACGAGCACAAAACCTTCTCCAATTTACTCCTCTCCACGTGGAGCGCCGATTTTAAATATATATCTCGTGGCAAAAGAACAGAAGGCAATGAAAGCAGCGGCGCAGGAGGTAAACACATCGCAAGAACAAAACCTCAGATAAAAGGACAATTTACTCAATAAAGGCGCCGCGATCGCTTAACTTCCAGCGTGAGACAAAAACTTCTCGCTGAAACCTTTGTAAAAAAATTAAAAATATCTAAAAATTTCTGCCAGGTGTTTTTGCGATTTCCCGAGAAGCTTCAAAGCGTCCGGCAGCCAGATTCCCGCCATTTCAGGTGTCTGTTTGTCTTGATATAATTTTTTTTAATTTGTTACAGAAAGTAAAATAAATGATTTTTATTTTATTTTTAGGCGGGTAAATTGTTTGTCTGAACCGGCCGAGACGTCGCAGCGCTTTGAATGTGAATCAGACTGGTTAAAAGTTTCTTGCTGGAAATGTGCGATAAATAAGTTTGGAGACGTGACGGGAATGGGAGATGGCGGCGGTGGCGGCTGCAGGTTTATTTCAGGGATGGCCAGCTAAGCTCAGATAAGAACAAAAATTCTATGAATATGCTAAATTCACGTCCCCGGTTTCTGACTCTTTATTTTTATTTTCTTTTGCAAATCAGTGTAAAACTGAGGGAATGGTAATTTGCTATTAGACGTCGTGTTGTAGTAGGGGATTAAGGATAATCGGACCTTTGTATGGATTTTATATATATGTCAGTAATTTGCACAGTTCTGGATTTTTCTGTCTTTTTGCAGGTTTAGTGCAAGAAAATATGAGATTATGTCAATGAAATAAGCTGCAGCCCCAGGACATTCAGCTGTCGCTCCTTATACTGAGGAAACATGAAGCTACTGTTTGCATTAGGCCAGGGCCTATATACTGTATGCCCTCTCTGTGTATATGGGCCCCCTGTGAGTGTATATGGGCCCTCTCTGGGTGTATATGGGCCCTCTCTGGGTGTATATGGGCCCTCTCTGTGTATATGGGCCCCCTGTGAGTGTATATGGGCCCTCTCTGAGTGTATATGGGCCCTTTCTGTGTATATGGGCCCCCTGTGAGTGTATATGGGTCCTCTCTGAGTGTATATGGGCCCTCTCTGAGTGTATATGGGCCCTCTCTGAGTGTATATGGACTCTCTCTGGGTGTATATGGGCCCCCTGTGAGTGTATATGGGCCCTCTCTGTGTGTATATGGACTCTCTCTGTGTGTATATGGGCCCTCTCTGAGTGTATATGGGCCCTCTCTGGGTGTATATGGGCCCTCTCTGAGTGTATATGGGCCCTCTCTGGGTGTATATGGGCCCTCTCTGTGTATATGGACTCTCTTTGGGTGTATATGGGCCCTCTCTGTGTATATGGACTCTCTCTGTGTGTATATGGGCCCTCTCTGTGTATATGGACTCTCTCTGAGTGTATATGGGCCCTCTCTGTGTGTATATGGACTCTCTCTGAGTGTATATGGACTCTCTCTGAGTGTATATGGGCCCTCTCTGAGTGTATATGGACTCTCTCTGAGTGTATATGGACTCTCTCTGTGTGTATATGGGCCCTCTCTGAGTGTATATGGACTCTCTCTGAGTGTATATGGGCCCTCTCTGAGTGTATATGGACTCTCTCTGTGTGTATATGGGCCCTCTCTGTGTATATGGACTCTCTCTGTGTATATGGGCTCTCTCTGTGTATATGGGCCCTCTCTGTGTGTATATGGGCCCTCTCTGTGTATATGGACTCTCTCTCTGTGTATATGGGCCCTCTCTGAGTGTATATGGGCCCTCTCTGTGTGTATATGGGCCCTCTCTGTGTGTATATGGGCCCTCTCTGTGTGTATATGGGCCCTCTCTGTGTATATGGGCCCTCTCTGAGTGTATATGGACTCTCTCTGTGTGTATATGGGCCCTCTCTGTGTATATGGACTCTCTCTGTGTATATGGACTCTCTCTGAGTGTATATGGGCCCTCTCTGTGTATATGGGCCCTCTCTGAGTGTATATGGACTCTCTCTGTGTGTATATGGGCCCTCTCTGAGTGTATATGGACTCTCTCTGAGTGTATATGGGCCCTCTCTGTGTATATGGGCCCTCTCTGTGTGTATATGGACTCTCTCTGTGTGTATATGGACTCTCTCTGTGTGTATATGGGCCCTCTCTGAGTGTATATGGGCCCTCTCTGTGTATATGGGCCCTCTCTGAGTGTATATGGACTCTCTCTGTGTGTATATGGACTCTCTCTGTGTGTATATGGACTCTCTCTGTGTGTATATGGGCCCTCTCTGTGTGTATATGGACTCTCTCTCTGTGTATATGGACTCTCTCTGAGTGTATATGGACTCTCTCTGAGTGTATATGGACTCTCTCTGAGTGTATATGGGCCCTCTATAAGTGACGATGTGTATGGCAGATGAAACCAGAGCTGTACAGGACCCTTTATTCTTCCTCCTTCCATCTCCAGGCATTATATGGTGTTTTATGCTGAATGTTTTTCTGGGCCTTTATGTTATGGAATCTTATGCGGTTTGGCAATAAAGCGATGGAGCCGTCCACCTCCACCCAAAGCATCATGTGAAGTCAGTGGTCTGGACTCTTATGAGGAGATCAGATGTACAAGGACTCCTTGGACTCTTCTAGGATCTGTCCATGGGCTTCTGGCCCAGCCTAGATATCCTGTCTGAAAGCCAGAAAAGAGGGGACTCTCAGCCTCCTACGTGACTGAAGGACTGTAGCGTAGCCATTCCTAGTGAGATTAGGGCCAATTTTAGTTTTTACCTCCTTATGATTAAAAGGCCGTCCAGTAGCTCTTACTTTTTTTCACCGATTACTAAGGGCTGCTAAAGCCCATTGTAAACATTTGCCAAGATCAGTGTCATAGTGTCGCAGAGACCCGGCCAAGTATTACGGATCACCCACATAGTGGGGAGAAAGCGATCCTGCCACTGGCTTATAGCAGCTGTCCTGAGTGGCGTGGTACAGAGTGGGGCCATGGCATGACTTCTCTCTGTACCCACTTAGGGACCCTTTGGAATACAGGTAAGTCATGGGTACTTAGGGAGTTAAAGCAACTAGAAACCTCTCAGTCCATTGTAAGGCGCCAGCATTTAGAACTTATGGGACTGTATTGTAAAGTGCATGAAAGCTTGTCAAGTAAAAGTAGTAAAACTTATCGTTGCACCATCTCCATCCTCTTCCTATTGTCTGGTTTTCTGCAATAAAACTTAACTTCACACCTTAAAGGGTGTCCCCGCTACCATTTACTGATCAGATGCAGAATCAGGGTTGGCCCAGGGGAAGGGAGGGTGAGTCCACGCTATTGACATCACTACCTATAACATCATCACAGACCCCCTAAAACCTGTACAGTGGCCCCCAAGAGAGCTAGAGAGAGGGTGCAAGTGCTCAAGAGACTAACTGAGCCCTGCACCTGTAGCTGCCAAATCAGGAAACAGCTACAGAGCTCTGAACCTGCAGCTCCACAAGCATGAAAGACCCACTAGGCTCTGAACTTGAAGCTATACAATTAAGCCAGAACTATTGAACTCTGAACCTGGATCAGCACAAGCAGGGGACAACTACCGAGCTATGAATCTGCAGCTCCACAAGTAGGGAAGACCCACTAGGCTCTGAACTTGAAGCTCTACAGCCCTACTGAACTCTGAACCTGGATCAGCATAAGCAGGGAGCACCTACTGAGCTCTGAACCTGCAGGTCCTTCAGAGAACTGGAAGGTGCTTGCAAAAATGTCAGGAAAGGCAGTAGGATGTGTGGTTGTTACATTGTGTATTCTTAGTCTAACTTTATCTATATATTATAAAAGAAGACGGGATCCGCTATGGTAGCCTTCCCCCTCATTTGTAGCGTGCTTCATTTTGATTTGGGTCTGAGGGGGTAGAGCGTCTCTATACGGAAGCAGCCAGGCAAGAGGAGGGAGATCTGCAAGCAATGCAGCAATGCCCTCTGGGAAACACTATGCATAGTAGCTCTCCCCAGAGGTAGAAGAGTCAGCTGCCCAGCCCTTCTACTGACAGATGTTTCCTGTAAGTCAAAGCTCAACCCTTAAAGGGGTATTCTGCTCAGATTTACCTCTCCATGCTCCCCCAGTGTCGTCCTCCGTCATCTTCGGTCCTCGGCTGAACGATCCTGCTTCCACTTCCAAGAAGGTCATGTCTCATGGGTGACAGCCCGCTCAGCCAATCACTGACTAAGATGGGATAGTGCCGTGGCCAGTGATTGGCTGAGCAGGCTGTCACTGCCAGATGAATTCTTCTCGGAAGTGGAGGCAGGATTGTTCAGCCGAGGACAAAAGGGTCTAGCACTGATTGACAGGGAATCTACCTCCAATAGGTGGCACTAGAGAGCAGGCTCTGTTTCATCTGGAGGAGAGCTGCTTTGCTTACTGTTTCCCAGAGAGCATTGCATTAGCTACAAGTCTCCTAACTTTAGCTTGGTGATATGTCCCTAGTGTACAGGAGACTCCAAGGAGGAGGGTATGTCTCTTATAGCGTGTCTCTTATAGTATGTCTCTTATAGTGTGTCTCTTATATAGCGTGTCTCTTATAGGATGTCTCTTATAGCATGTCTCTTATAGTATGTCTCTTATAGTGTGTCTCTTATAGTATATGTCTCTTATACTGTGTCTCTTATAGTGTGCCTCTTATAGTATATGTCTCTTATATAGCGTGTCTCTTATAGTGTGTCTCTTATAGTGTGTCTCTTATAGTGTGTCTCTTATATAGCGTGTCTCTTATAGGATGTCTCTTATAGTGTGTCTCTTATATAGCGTGTCTCTTATAGGATGTCTCTTATAGTGTGTCTCTTATAGTGTGTCTCTTATAGCGTGTCTCTTATAGTATGTCTCTTATAGTGTGTCTCTTATATAGCGTGTCTCTTATAGGATGTCTCTTATAGTGTGTCTCTTATAGTGTGTCTCTTATAGTGTGTCTCTTATATAGCGTGTCTCTTATAGGATGTCTCTTATAGTGTGTCTCTTATAGCATGTCTCTTATAGTATATGTCTCTTATACTGTGTCTCTTATAGCATGTCTCTTATAGTATGTCTCTTATAGTGTGTCTCTTATAGTGTGTCTCCTATAGTATGTCTCTTATAGCATGTCTCTTATAGTATGTCTCTTATAGTGTGTCTCTTATAGTGTGCCTCTTATAGTATATGTCTCTTATATAGCGTGTCTCTTATAGTGTGTCTCTTATAGTGTCTCTTATAGTGTGTCTCTTATATAGCGTGTCTCTTATAGGATGTCTCTTATAGTGTGTCTCTTATAGCATGTCTCTTACATAGCGTGTCTCCTATAGCGTGTCTCTTTTAGTATGTCTCTTTTAGTATGTCTTTTATAGGATGTCTCTTATAGTATATGTCTCTTATATAGCCTGTCTCTTATAGTATTTCTCCTATAGTATGTCTCTTATAGCGTGTCTCTTATAGGATATCTCTTATATAGCGTGTCTCTTATAGGATGTCTATTATAGGATGTCTTTTATAGGATATCTCTTATATAGCGTGTCTCTTATAGTGTGTCTCTTATAGTATATGTCTCTTATACTGTGTCTCTTATAGTGTGTCTCTTATAGTATATGTCTCTTATACTGTGTCTCTTATATAGCGCGTCTCTTATAGGATGTCTCTTATAGGATGTCTCTTATAGCATGTCTCTTATAGGATGTCTCTTATAGGATGTCTCTTATAGTGTGTGTCTCTTATAGTGTGTCTCTTATAGGATGTCTCTTATAGGATGTCTCTTATAGGATGTCTCTTATAGTATGTCTCTTATAGTGTGTCTCAGTCTCTTATAGTGTGTCTCTTATAGTATGTCTCTTATAGTGTGTCTCTTATAGTATGTGTCTCTTATAGTATGTCTCCTATAGTGTGTCTCTTATAGTGTGTCTCTTATAGGATGTCTCTTATAGTGTGTGTCTCTTATAGGATGTCTCTTATAGGATGTCTCTTATAGTGTGTGTCTCTTATAGGGTGTCTCTTATAGTGTGTGTTTCTTATAGGGTGTTTCTTATAGGATGTCTCTTATAGGATGTCTCCTATAGTATGTGTCTCTTATAGTGTGTCTCTTATAGGGTGTGTCTCTTATAGGATGTCTCTTATAGTGTGTGTCTCTTATAGGGTGTCTCTTATAGTGTGTGTCTCTTATAGAGTGTCTCTTATAGAGTGTCTCTTATAGGATGTCTCTTATAGTATGTGTCTCTTATAGGGTGTGTCTCTTATAGTATGTCTCCTATAGTATGTGTCTCTTATAGGGTGTCTCTTATAGGGTGTGTCTCTTATAGGATGTCTCTTATAGTGTGTGTCTCTTATAGGGTGTCTCTTATAGGGTGTCTCTTATAGGATGTCTCTTATAGTGTGTGTCTCTTATAGGGTGTGTCTCTTATAGGATGTCTCTTATAGGGTGTCTCTTATAGGGTGTCTCTTATAGTGTGTGTCTCTTATAGGGTGTGTCTCTTATAGGGTGTCTCTTATAGTGTGTGTCTCTTATAGGGTGTGTCTCTTATAGGGTGTCTCTTATAGGGTGTCTCTTATAGTGTGTGTCTCTTATAGGGTGTCTCTTATAGTGTGTGTCTCTTATAGGGTGTGTCTCTTATAGGGTGTCTCTTAAAGGGTGTCTCTTATAGGATGTCTCTTATAGGGTGTGTCTCTTATAGGGTGTCTCTTAAAGGGTGTCTCTTATAGGATGTCTCTTATAGGGTGTGTCTCTTATAGGGTGTCTCTTATAGGGTGTCTCTTATAGGATGTCTCTTATAGGGTGTCTCTTATAGTGTGTGTCTCATAGAGTGTCTCTTATAGGATGTCTCTTATAGTGTGTGTCTCTTATAGTGTGTGTCTCTTATAGGATGTCTCTTATAGTGTGTGTCTCTTATAGGGTGTCTCTTATAGGGTGTCTCTTATAGGATGTCTCTTACCTTCCTGCTCTGTGCCATTCTTGTGCAATTACTTATGATCTAGTTGTGAACATGGGGGGGGGGGGGGGGGGGGGGGGTCGTTGCTCCACCTCATCTCCATCCATCTGTATATCATGAAGGAGCCGATACAAGGACACTTGACCTAAAACGGCCGCGTCTGTGATTGTCGCAGACACTGGGGTCACCAGCGGGTCAGCAGACATGACGGATGGCGGTGCTCGGAGATACCGAGAAGAAACCGGACGTGTCCTGCCCTCCCTATACACCGGACGTGTCCTGCCCTCCCTATACACCGGACGTGTCCTGCCCTCCCTATACACCAGACGTGTCCTGCCCTCCCTATACACCGGACGTGTCCTGCCCTCCTATACACCGGACGTGTCCTGCCCTCCCTATACACCGGACGTGTCCTGCCCTCCCTATACACCGGACGTGTCCTGCCCCCCCCTATACACCGGACGTGTCCCGCCCTCCCTATACACCAGACGTGTCCCGCCCCCCCTATACACCAGACGTGTCCCGCCCTCCCTATACACCAGACGTGTCCTGCCCTCCCTATACACCAGACGTGTCCTGCCCTCCCTATACACCAGACGTGTCCTGCCCTCCCTATACACCGGACGTGTCCTGCCCTCCCTATACACCAGACGTGTCCCGCCCTCCCTATACACCAGACGTGTCCTGCCCTCCCTATACACCAGACGTGTCCTGCCCTCCCTATACACCAGACGTGTCCTGCCCTCCCTATACACCAGACGTGTCCTGCCCTCCCTATACACCGGACGTGTCCTGCCCTCCCTATACACCAGACGTGTCCTGCCCTCCCTATACACCGGACGTGTCCTGCCCTCCCTATACACCGGACGTGTCCTGCCCTCCCTATACACCAGACGTGTCCCGCCCTCCCTATACACCAGACGTGTCCTGCCCTCCCTATACACCAGACGTGTCCTGCCCTCCCTATACACCGGACGTGTCCTGCCCTCCCTATACACCAGACGTGTCCCGCCCTCCCTATACACCAGACGTGTCCTGCCCTCCCTATACACCAGACGTGTCCTGCCCTCCCTATACACCGGACGTGTCCCGCCCTCCCTATACACCAGACGTGTCCTGCCCTCCCTATACACCGGACGTGTCCTGCCCTCCCTATACACCAGACGTGTCCTGCCCTCCCTATACACCGGACGTGTCCTGCCCTCCCTATACACCGGACGTGTCCTGCCCTCCCTATACACCAGACGTGTCCTGCCCCCCCCTATACACCGGACGTGTCCCGCCCTCCCTATACACCAGACGTGTCCTGCCCTCCCTATACACCGGACGTGTCCTGCCCCCCCCTATACACCGGACGTGTCCTGCCCTCCCTATACACCGGACGTGTCCCGCCCTCCCTATACACCAGACGTGTCCTGCCCTCCCTATACACCGGACGTGTCCCGCCCTCCCTATACACCAGACGTGTCCCGCCCCCCCTATACACCAGACGTGTCCCGCCCTCCCTATACACCAGACGTGTCCTGCCCTCCCTATACACCAGACGTGTCCTGCCCTCCCTATACACCAGACGTGTCCTGCGCTCCCTATACACCGGACGTGTCCTGCCCCCCCTATACACCGGACGTGTCCTGCCCTCCCTATACACCGGACGTGTCCTGCCCCCCCTATACACCGGATGTGTCCTGCCCTCCCTATACACCGGACGTGTCCCGCCCTCCCTATACACCGGACGTGTCCTGCCCTCCCTATACACCAGACGTGTCCTGCCCTCCCTATACACCAGACGTGTCCTGCCCTCCCTATACACCAGACGTGTCCTGCCCTCCGTATACACCGGACGTGTCCTGCCCTCCGTATACACCGGACGTGTCCTGCCATCCCTATACACCGGACGTGTCCTGCCCTCCCTATACACCGGACGTGTCCTGCCCTCCCTATGCACCGGACGTATCCTGCCCTCCCTATGCACCGGACGTGTCCTGCCCTCCCTATACACCGACCGTCTATTGTACTGAGAGAATAGAAAAGTTTCTGGCTGCGTTTACAAGTTAACAATTGCGCTGTAGCAGCGGGGATAGAAGCGCCGCCATGCTATTCTATTTACAAGTCAAGCATCATGTAAGCGGAGGCCTCCGCCGAGCAGACACCGGAGAGATGTGCATTGTGAGCGCTGCACAAATCAATGGCAAATTGTCTCGCTGATGACCCTTCCCTTAATGTGCCGCGTTCTCACAGCCGACGAGTGGGCTCTTAATGGTTCCTTAGTTTTGTAAAACTTTTGAAAGGCAAAGGGTTAATGGAAAGAGTGCGGAGCCAGACAGAAGGGTTCATCCAGGTTCCATACAACTTTGGCGTAAAATTCAGGTTCATCCAAACAGAACCCTAAATGCATGGCTCTGAAAGAGTTAAACTATGGCGGCTGCCTTAGAGGGAGACTTCAGGCTCTTTTACATCAAAAACAGCGCAAAAAAAGTTGCATCTCCGTCCCCGTGCTTCTGCCCCTACGGAACTAGAGGAAAGAGGGCAGTGTGGTGCAGGGGTTGGAGCGAGGGGCTTGCCTGGAGGCATGTATATAGCTCCACCCCTGCTTACACAGGTAACATGTATATAGCTCCACCCCTGCTTACACAGGTAACATGTATATAGCTCCACCCCCGCTTATACGTAGAATATGTATATAGCTCCACCCCTGCTTATATGTAGAATATGTATATAGCTCCACCCCTGCTTACACAGAAACATGTATATAGCTTAGCCCTTGCTTACACAGGAACATGTATATAGCACCACCCCTGCCTATACGTACAATATGTATATAGCACCCCCTTTGCTTACAAAGAAAGATGTATATAGCTCCACCCCTGCTTATACATAGAATATGTATATAGCTTCACCCCTGCTTATATAGGGAACATGTATATAGCTCAGCCCCTGCTTATATGTAGAATATGTATATAGCTCCACCCCTGCTTACACAGAAACATGTAAATATCTCCACCCCTGCTTACACAGGTAACATGTATATAGCTCCACCCCTGCTTAAACAAAGGATTGGTTCGTTCAGCCCCTATATCTGACTAAAAGGTAAATTAAATATTCAAAGATTCTGAGTAGTGTGGATGCTTTAAGTTGCAGATGATTCTGACAAGAAGAAACATTACATTTGGTCTATTAAAGGGCAACTCCGGTGAAAAATTATTATTTATTAAAAAAAAATCTCCAGTCTTGCAGTCAGCTGATAAGTACTGGAAGACTGGAGAGAATACACTACTTCCTGCAGGACATACAGCATCTGATAAGTACTGGAAGAGAGAATACACCACTTCCTGCAGGACATACAGCATCTGACTGGAAGATTGGAGAGAATACACCACTTCCTGCAGGACATACAGCAGGTGATAAGTACTGGAAGGCTGGAGAGAATACAACACTTTCTGCAGGACATAAAGCAGCTAATAAGTACTGGAAGACTTAAGAGAATACAACACTTTCTGCAGGACATACAGCAGCTAATAAGTACTGGAAGACTGGAGAGAATACACCACTTCCTGCAGGACATACAGCATCTGATAAGTACTGGAAGATTGGAGAGAATACACCACTTCCTGCAGGACATACAGCAGGTGATAAGTACTGGAAGACTTAAGAGAATACAACACTTTCTGCAGGACATAAAGCAGCTAAAAAGTACTGGAAGACTGGAGATAATACACCACTCCCTCCAGGACATTCAGCAGCTGATCAGTATTGGAAGACTGGAGAGAATACATCACTTCCTGCAGGACATACAGCCGCTAATATGTCCTGGAAGATTGGAGAGAATACACCCCTTCCTGCAGGACATACAGCAGCTGATAAGTACTGGGAGACTGGAGAGGATACACCACTTTCTGCAGGACATAAAGCAGCTGATAAGTACTGGGAGACTGGAGAGAATACACCACTTCCTGCAGGACATAAAGCAGCTGATAAGTACTGGGAGACTGGAGAGAATACACCACTTCCTTCAGGACATACAGCAGCTGATAAGTTCTGAAAGGCATAGAAGTAATATACAGATCTCTATAACTTTCTGACACCATGTGATTTGATAGACTTTTTGCCGGAGTCCCCCTTTAAGGTGAGTGGGCCTGCCATGGTTACACGGCTGTGTGATGAGAGTGGGGCCCCCTGGGATGTGAGCCTGGTGTCCCCTCGTTCTCGCTCCTCCAGCGTCTCCTTCTTCTTCCCGCCGTCATCTCGATGTCTCTGAAGCCGCCGTCTTATCTCTTTAATAAAGACGAGAAGTGTAAGATCTGAGAGAGCGGAGCGGTTTCTGCGGAGTTCTCTGAGCTGAATGCGTCCGTTCTGATCATCTGCGTTGGACGTGTTGGCGCTGACACCTCCTGGCATCATCCATTCTTCTACTCATGAAAAGTTCATCTAACTAGAAAGAGAAGCGGGAAATCTGTCCTTCTGTAAGCTGATATGCAGAACTCATCCATAATGGAGGCCGGCCTCGCCCCCCCCCCCCCCCCCCTCGCTCTCCCCGCTCTCACCGCTATAAATCTTGTAAGAAAAGAGGGACTGGTGTCCCGGCAGCCTGTCAGCCTCTTCATTACAGGAACTGTCTGTGATTCTGCTGCCAGGATTAATCATCTCGCTGCAATCCTGCATTGTCCTCAATAGCCGCCATTGTTGTGTAACACTTTGAATGGTCATTACGGTATCTAAGCCTTATAGGTTAGATACGAGGGGTACGTGGATGGGCGCTCACAGATAGAAGTGGTCTGGACCCCACTCTGCTATTCCCAGACATTGATCTGCCGTGTGTCGGGGTAGCTGGGCAGTGTTGTGGCGGCTGCGTGGGTGTAGGGTCACTTGTCACGGGGGCCAGGAGTGGTGTTGGAACCCACCGCCCAACGAACGGGCACAGTGCTTAAGGTTGAGGATAACCCAAGTGTGAACAGGTGTATAGGTGCAGGTGCAGAAGGAGACCAGAGTCTAATGACTTAACCAGGAAAACTTGATTTACTGATGAAAACTTCAGTGCAAGACAGGAAAATACCCTCTGGTAACCGCAGGTGCAGGCGGGAGGTGGTGGCAGTAACGGTTGTAAGAACAGGGTAGAGTAGAGGAGCGTCTTAAGGGCTGTGTCCAATGTAGCTGTACTACGGGATAGTGTAGTGGAGAACAGTAGTAGAAGAAGAAGATACTCGTACTCACATATAGATTCAATAATGTGGCCGCCTTTTGCCCTAAAGTGTCAGGTTAACCGTCCTGCTAAGGTGGTACGAAGTCCCAGGACCCTGTGCTCAGTTAAGCAGACTTTTCAAGACTTCCCAGAACAGCCATGTGTTGCAGTAGGATACATCGGCATACACGTTCTTTGTCCTACTGGGCTCAGTAACTCCAGGTGACTGCCCTGTGTATTGCAGAAGGTGTCCCTGGTGTAGACAAGCTTTCTCTCAGAGGAAGTCCTTCCTCCTGGGGGGCCTAGCACTGCATGCTAGCTGTAGTTACTTGCATAAAGGAATAAGTCTCTTGGTCCCTGACAAGGGTCCTGGCCTAAGCCAGGCCCTGGCTTCACTGCAGCAGGAGCAGTGCTCTCTGTGTCTGTCTCTGTCTCTCTCCACTTCTACTGACAAAAGACCCTCCCACCAGGAACTAGCTCCTTTTTTATAGGGTTACCTTAGCTAGTGTGTGATTGGTAGGGCTGTGTGTGTGTGGTGAAGAAAGTAGAGGCAGCATAGGAAGAAAAGTGAGGGCAAGAAGCCTGCGCCTATGACAGGAGGAAACACAACATGGGAGAAACAGTAGTTAACCCTTGGACCGTCAGCTGTGCATAGCAAAGTACATACAATAAATACAACAGCGACACCTAGTAGGGGAGAATACACAACATAATCTCCTTCGTCACCTTTTGTGTGAACCTAAGAGAGTTACTTTACGCAGGTGTATAAAGACTTAGTGGCACACCTGTGCTGGGACACTACATACTCCCCTGATTAAAGTAAGCCGTCCATGGTGTAGCGCCTAGGGGAAAGTTATGAAAGAAGGTGAGCTTTAATAAGGTTACTTTAATAAGGCATTAAGGTCACATATATACAAGTGCAAATAAACAACAATAAAAGTTTTAAAGTACAAAGGAAATAATTAAATTGTCCATAGTGCAATAGCTTGGAACTGGAGCACAGGATGCATCAGCCCATATACACGCTTGGTGGTGTTACGATGCGTCCGTTCACGTACATCACAAGTAATAGTGAGAAAGAGCAGGAAGCTCCTTCCTCACAAGAAAGAGGGGTAGGGGAACGTTCATGGCTAGGCCGGGCAAAGAATCACGAGCTCAGCACAGCATCCATACTTTTTCTTGCTCAATCAGCAGAGCGTCCTTGGTTCATGGCACTGTCCAGAGCAGCAGCAAATCCCCAGTTCCTGACATGGACAGAGGTGGCAGCAGAGAGCACTGTGTCATACAGCAGGACATACAGCAGCTGATAAGTACTGAAAGACTGGAGAGAATACACCACTTCCTGCAGCACATACAGTAGCTAAAAGTACTGAAAGACTGGAGATTTTTAAATAGAAGTAATTTACAGTGAGGTGTTATATGAAGTTATAGGAATAGGAATGAGCAGTTTTGCGTTAATGGACCATTGCATTTGATTCAGATTTGGGCATGAGCAGGGACACCTGTCAAAAGCGAGTGCCGTTATAGTTAAAGAGGTTTTTCACCTTAAACTAACTTGTTCCCTATCCTCAGGATAGAAGTAAGTGATGGCAGGGGGTCCGGCCTCCAGATTGGCCCCCTGCTCCGCGGCTCTATTCATTCCCTACGGAGCCGCCAGGAAGAGTCGAATGCTGCACTCATCTCTCTCCAGATGAATCTGCTGGATCTGCCCCAGTCTATACGGCCAAGCCGATAAGTCAGATACAGAACACAGGAAGGGTCAGTCTGTTGTGTGCCCTCTAGTGGTCAGTGTGAGAACTGCAATATTTCTAGATAGATACAAAAAAAAACCCTAAAATATTTGTAATAAAAAGCTGCCTGAAGTCCCCTCATGTTCTGCTGCTTCCTGTTACATTGTAGCTGAGGCTGCTCCGCGCTAAATACTGACTATTGATTCCAGTGTTATTCAATTTTAATAAGCAAAGCCGTCAGCACGTACTCGTCTGTATTCTGGAGAGAGCGGGGAAAGCAGGACGGCTGCCAGATGAAAGTCTCCTCCTAACACAGCCAAACTTTTTAAGAATTTATTTTGATTTTCAAAAAAAAAAAAAAAAAAAACTACACAAATAAAAATAAAAAAAAAAAAAAAACCCCGGCGTGTGTTGCGTGTTCTTCTCCCAGCGCATCCTTGACCTTGCTTACTCCAGATTTAATAGGTAACGGGGGACGGAGGTTTTAGCTTCACGCGATTTCTCCGAGCTCTTCGTGTCTACCAGAGGTGATAAAAAATTTATGTCAGGTTAAAAGTAAGAAGCAAAAAAAAAAAAAAAAAATTATTAACAAAACAGAAGGTAAAGTGGCAAAAATGTTCAGAATTTCTTGTGTAATTTCTCACATTTCAGAAGCATAAAGACTATGCAGAGCGATAGCCGCCATATCTGACTGCGCAGGAAGGAGAAATTGCTGAATTTCATAGGATTTCCTACCCTTAGGGTCCAGGATTCATAAATCCACACAGGGGAACCCCGCCATGCGGGGGGGGGGGGGGCTGTGCGGAAACCGCCCACACTATGCCTGATACCCCAAAACTCTAAAGGGCCGGAAGCTGCCCACATAATCGATCCTTAAAGGGATATACCATTAGGGGTATGCCATTTATATTAATACTATTAGGGGTATACCATTACATTAATACCATTAGGGGTATACCATTACATTAATACTATTCGGGGTATACCATTACATTAATACCATTCGGGGTATACCATTACATTAATACCATTAGGGGTATACCATTACATTAATACTATTCGGGGTATACCATTACATTAATACTATTCGGGGTATACCATTACATTAATACTATTAGGGGTATACCATTACATTAATACCATTAGGGGTATACCATTACATTATTTTTATAGTTCTTGGGAATGGGGCTATCCCTATGAGGGGGCACTATTAACTAGTTGTCTACAATAAGGGATACAATTGGAGGATCTAATTATTGTAGGGAGCACTCTCAGAGGGATTACTGGGGGATCTAACTACAATGTGGGGGCAGAATTTGGAGGATAACTACTTTGAGGAGTGCTATGGGGATCTATCTATTGTGGGCGGAACTGTTTTGGTAGTGTGTGGGCAATACTAAGAGGGTACTAACTACTGTGTATGGCCACTAGTAAGGGGAACTAACTACTGTGTATGGCCACTAGTAAGGGGAACTAACTACTGTGTATGGCCACTAGTAAGGGGAACTAACTACTGTGTATGGCCACTAGTAAGGGGAACTAACTACTGTGTATGGCCACTATAAAGAGGGACTAACTACTGTGTATGGCCACTAGTAAGAGGGACTAACTACTGTGTATGGCCACTATAAAGAGGGACTAACTACTGTGTATGGCCACTAGTAAGGGGAACTAACTACTGTGTATGGCACTAGTAAGGGGAACTAACTACTGTGTATGGCACTAGTAAGGGGAACTAACTACTGTGTATGGCCACTATAAAGAGGGACTAACTACTGTGTATGGCACTAGTAAGGGGAACTAACTACTGTGTATGGCACTAGTAAGGGGAACTAACTACTGTGTATGGCCACTATAAAGAGGGACTAACTACTGTGTATGGCACTAGTAAGGGGAACTAACTACTGTGTATGGCACTAGTAAGGGGAACTAACTACTGTGTATGGCCACTATAAAGAGGGACTAACTACTGTGTATGGCCACTAGTAAGGGGAACTAACTACTGTGTATGGCACTAGTAAGGGGAACTAACTACTGTGTATGGCACTAGTAAGGGGAACTAACTACTGTGTATGGCACTAGTAAGGGGAACTAACTACTGTGTATGGCCACTATAAAGAGGGACTAACTACTGTGTATGGCCACTAGTAAGAGGGACTAACTACTGTGTATGGCCACTATAAAGAGGGACTAACTACTGTGTATGGCCACTAGTAAGGGGAACTAACTACTGTGTATGGCACTAGTAAGGGGAACTAACTACTGTGTATGGCACTAGTAAGGGGAACTAACTACTGTGTATGGCCACTATAAAGAGGGACTAACTACTGTGTATGGCACTAGTAAGGGGAACTAACTACTGTGTATGGCACTAGTAAGGGGAACTAACTACTGTGTATGGCACTAGTAAGGGGAACTAACTACTGTGTATGGCCACTATAAAGAGGGACTAACTACTGTGTATGGCACTAGTAAGGGGAACTAACTACTGTGTATGGCACTAGTAAGGGGAACTAACTACTGTGTATGGCCACTATAAAGAGGGACTAACTACTGTGTATGGCACTAGTAAGGGGAACTAACTACTGTGTATGGCACTAGTAAGGGGCAGGGCCGTCTTACCCATTGGGCATGGTAGGCGGCTGCCCGGGGGCCCTTGCGTCCTAGGGGGCCCCTGCCCGCTGTGACAGCGGGCAGGGGCCCCCTAGGACGCAAGGGTCCCCGGGCAGCCGCCTCCCATGCCCAATGGGTAAGACGGCCCTGCGCGCCCCCCCTTCCCCTTCTCTTGCGACCGCAAGCACTTTCTTGCTTGCTGTCGCAAGAAGAAATCCGGCCCCGGCTGATGCGTCGCTCCCTGGGGGATTCTCAGGGAGCGCACGCTTTAGGAACCTCAGTGCGCGTCGCTGGGGCTTCCTGTACCGGAAGTCCCGGCCTGGGCGCACACTGAGCTTCCGGATGTGTGCGCTCCCGGAGAATCCCCCGGGGAGCGACGCATCAGCCGGGTGCAGAAGAGGAGAGGAAGCAGCGACGGGGGAGCGCTGGTAGGTGAGTTGGGTGTTTGTTTTTTTTTATCTGCTGTGCAGGGGGGGATACAGGGGGGAGCCATCTATAGGGGGGGGGATACAGGGGGGAGCCATCTATACGGGGGGATACAGGGGGGAGCCATCTATAGGGAGGGGGGGGATACAGGGGGGAGCCATCTATAAGGGGGGATACAGGGGAGCCATCTATAGGGGGGATACAGGGGGGGAGCCATCTATAGGGGGGATACAGGGGGAGCCATCTATAGGGGGGATACAGGGGGGAGCCATCTATAAGGGGGGATACAGGGGGGGAGCCATCTATAGGGGGGGATACAAGGGGGGGAGCCATCTATACGGGGGGATACAGGGGGGAGCCATCTATAGGGAGGGGGGGATACAGGGGGGAGCCATCTATAGGGGGGGGGGATACAGGGGGAGCCATCTATACGGGGGGATACAGGGGGGAGCCATCTATAGGGAGGGGGGATACAGGGGGGAGCCATCTATAAGGGGGGATACAGGGGAGCCATCTATAAGGGGGGATACAGGGGAGCCATCTATAGGGGGGATACAGGGGGGGAGCCATCTATAGGGGGGATACAGGGGGAGCCATCTATAGGGGGGATACAGGGGGGAGCCATCTATAAGGGGGGATACAGGGGGGGAGCCATCTATAGGGGGGGATACAGGGGGGGAGCCATCTATAGGGGGGGAATACGGGGGAGCCATCTATAGGGGGGATACAGGGGGGAGCCATCTATAGGGGGGGATACAGGGGGAGCCATCTATAGGGGGGATACAGGGGGGAGCCATCTATACGAGGGGGGGGATACAGGGGGAGCCATCTATACGAGGGGGGGGATACAGGGGGGAGCCATCTATAGGGGGGATACAGGGGGGAGCAATCTATAGGGGGGGATACAGGGGGAGCCATCTATAGGGGGGATACAGGGGGGAGCCATCTATAAGGGGGGATACAGGGGGAGCCATCTATAGGGGGGGAATAAGGGGGGAGAAATCTATAGGGGGGGATACAGGGGGAGCCATCTATAAGGGGGGAATACGGGGGAGCCATCTATACGGGGGGGATACAGGGGGGAGCCATCTATACGGGGGGGATACAGGGGGGAGCAATCTATAAGGGGGTAATACAGGGGGAGCCATCTATAAGGGGGGGGATACAGGGGGGAGCCATCTATAAGGGGGGGGGGATACAGGGGGGAGCCATCTATAAGGGGGGGGGGATACAGGGGGGAGCCATCTATAAGGGGGGGGGATACAGGGGGGAGCCATCTATAAGGGGGGGATACAGGGGGAGCCATCTATAAGGGGGGGATACAGGGGGAGCCATCTATAAGGGGGGGATACAGGGGGAGCCATCTATAAGGGGGGGATACAGGGGGAGCCATCTATAAGGGGGGGATACAGGGGGGAGCCATCTATAAGGGGGGGATACAGGGGGGAGCCATCTATAAGGGGGGGGGATACAGGGGTTATTGCTTGTTATCTGGCATATATATAGAGAAGGGCAAAACAACATGTCTCATATATACAGAGGGGCAACAACATGACTATTATATTATATATGAACCATGTTGTTTCCCTGTATATTGTATTATACAGTATACATACAGGGAGACAACATTTTTCTCATATATAATAGTCATGTTGTTGCCCCTCTGTATATATGAGGCATGTTGTTGCCCCTCTGTATAGATGAGACATGTTGTTTCCCTGTATATTGTATTATACAGTATACATACAGGGAGACAACATGGTTCTCATATATAATAGTCCTGTTGTTGCCCCTCTGTATATATGAGACATGTTGCCCTGCAGATTGCTGTTGGAAGTGCTGTCTCCATTGCGTTTTTTGGATACCTTGAAGCCAACCTGGTCTGGTTTGGTGCGGCGGCACGCACGGTTATTTTTTGTTTTTGCGCTGCTGAAAGACTGTGTTGGGAATTAAAGTTTATGTTAACAATAATTTGTATTTTTTATTGTACGTAATTGTACTGGCTAGGGGCGGGGTTGCAAAGATGGGGGGTTTTGATGGCGGCGGGCGCGGGGGGTGGGGCCCAATTCGCACCTCTGCCCAGGGGCCCATAATGCTGTTAAGACGGCCCTGGTAAGGGGAACTAACTACTGTGCATGGATACTAGTAAGAGGAGACTACTTTGTATGGGCACTAGTAAGGGTGACTAATTACTGTGTGTGAGCATTGGTAAGGGGGACTAACTACTCTGTGTGTGTGGATAAGAGTAAGGGGGGACTAACTACTGTGTGTGGATACTAGTAAGGGGGGACTAACTACTCTGTGTGTGTGGATACGAGTAAGGGGGACTAACTACTGTGTGTGGACACTCAGTTTGAGGGGCAATATTATTGTATGGGATTATTAGTAAGAAATAATCACTGTATGGGGCAGTATGGATGGGAAGTTTGTATAAGGGTGATAGGGGGTTCTGAAAAAGTGTGAAGGCGAGTTGTGGTTGGAAGTCATGATGACATTGTCAGAAGCTTAGCCCGTCACCTGACAGACCCGGGTAAGTGTACTTGTGCTAAAAGTTATTAAAGGAAAAGTCCAGGGAAATGTTCAGTACGGGCAGGGGGTGGGGGGAACATAAAGAACCTATGCTTACCGGTCCCCGTGCCTACACAGAGCTGCAACTCGCTCCTGGAACCCCACTGGGATCCTCCATCTCTCCCCCCACTCTGTCACGACTTGGCTGATGGATGCCCAGCTCAACCAGTCAGTGGGGTGGGACACCATTGTAGTCACTGACTGGCTGAGCGGATTATCTCCCACCCTTTCCCTCCAAGTTGTGATGTACAAAGAAAAGGAGATAAGATGACATCCTGCCCAGTTCAGGAACATGGTGTAGCGAGGGCACAGGGACTGGTAAGTATAGGTTCCTTATTATGTTCCCCCATGCCCTGCCGGCCCAGTAATTATGGATTTTGCAGGACTTCTCCTTAAAGTGCCCCCATTCTATGTGGTAGCAGCTCAGAGAGTCATCTGCGGCTCGGCTACCACTAGTGTCGGCCCGTAGACGCCGTACGTCCGCTTTGAGCATTTGATACAATTTTAGTAATTTGTTTCCTTCGCCAACATTTTGCATCTCTTAAGGAAAGTATCAAGAGAAAACTAATTAGCAAATCAACAGGACGACATAATTGTATCAATTATTCAGGGATCCAGAGCCGTCCGCGCGCTGTGAAGCTGGAATCCTCCGCTGACGAGGAGGCTACAAGCTGAACATCAACAATTGATTTTCTCACGTCAGAACGTGGTGTAAATAGAGCTGGGCGCGATATCTCTGTAACCTCCCCGCTGTCAGGAGACAACACAGCCCAGGATCCCGTCGCTCCATCTCTCAGACGTCTCAGGGAGAATGTGCTCCATCTCAGAACAGAAAGTCTCCTCATTATTGGTGACTTTTACTTAATATTTAGGACGTCCAGTAGAGTCAGGTGCACAGACTCCCGTATACCCAACTGATATACAAAACTGGACGCAGTCTACCAGAGGCAGAAACTGATGAATTTAATTCACGCAGGCAAATTGGCTATGTTTTTAGAGATGCAGACAGGATAGGGAGGGGTTATGGAGATGCAGGCAGGATAGGGAGGGGTTATGGAGATGCAGGCAGGATAGGGAGGGGTTATGGAGATGCAGGCAGGATAGGGAGGGTAATGGAGATGCAGGCAGGATAGGGAGGGTAATGGAGATGTAGGCAGGATAGGGAGGGGTTATGGAGATTCAGGCAGGATAGGGAGGGTAATGGAGATGCAGGCAGATCAGGGAGGGGAATGGAGATGCGGGCAGGATAGGGAGGGGAATGGAGATTCAGGCAGGATAGGGAGGGGTTATAGAGATTCAGGCAAGATAGGGAGGGTAATGGTCTAGGTTGACATGTGGGGACAATTTACATGGTCCTTTATATAGTTTTTTGGTCCTAGTTTGATAGGTGTTCTCATAATGGAGATGTAGGCAGAATAGGGAGGGTAATGGAGATGCAGGCAGGATAGGGAGGGTAATGGAGATGCAGGCAGGAAAGAGAGGGTAATAGAGATGCAGGCAGGACAGGGAGGGGTTATGGAGATGTAGGCAGGATAGGAAGGGTAATGGAGATGCAGGCAGGATAGGGAGGGGTTATAGAGATGCAGGCAGGATAGGGAGGGGTTATAGAGATGCAGGCAGGACAGGGAGGGGTTATGGAGATGTAGGCAGGATAGGGAGGGTAATGGAGATGTAGGCAGAATAGGGAGGGTAATGAAGATGCAGGCAGGATAGGGAGGGTAATGGAGATGCAGGCAGGATAGGGAGGGTAATGGAGATGCAGGCAGGATCGGGAGGGGGTAATGGAGATGCAGGCAGGACAGGGACGGGTTATAGTGATGTAGGCAGGATAGGGAGGGTAATGGAGATGTAGGCAGGATAGGGAGGGGTTATAGTGATGTAGGCAGGATAGGGAGGGTAATGGAGATGCAGGCAGGATAGGGAGGGGTTATAGAGATGCAGGCAGGATAGGGAGGGTAATGGAGATGTAGGCAGGATAGGGAGGGTAATGGAGATGTAGGCAGGATAGGGAGGGTAATGGAGATGTAGGCAGGATGGGGAGGGTAATGGAGATGTAGGCAGGATAGGGAGGGTAATGGAGATGCAGGCAGGATAGGGAGGGGTTATAGAGATGCAGGCAGGATAGGGGAGGGAATGGAGATGTAGGCAGGATAGGGAGGGGAATGGAGATGTAGGCAGGATAGGGAGGGGAATGGAGATGCGGGCAGGATAGGGAGGGGAATGGAGATGTAGGCAGATCAGGGAGGGGTTATGGAGATGCAGGCAGGATAGGGAGGGGTTATGGAGATTCAGGCAGGATAGGGAGGGGTTATAGAGATTCAGGCAAGATAGGGAGGGTAATGGTCTAGGTTGACATGTGGGGACAATTTACATGGTCCTTTATATAGTTTTTTGGTCCTAGTTTGATAGGTGTTCTCATAATGGAGATGTAGGCAGAATAGGGAGGGTAATGGAGATGCAGGCAGGATAGGGAGGGTAATGGAGATGCAGGCAGGAAAGAGAGGGTAATAGAGATGCAGGCAGGACAGGGAGGGGTTATGGAGATGTAGGCAGGATAGGAAGGGTAATGGAGATGCAGGCAGGATAGGGAGGGGTTATAGAGATGCAGGCAGGACAGGGAGGGGTTATGGAGATGTAGGCAGGATAGGGAGGGTAATGGAGATGTAGGCAGAATAGGGAGGGTAATGAAGATGCAGGCAGGATAGGGAGGGTAATGGAGATGCAGGCAGGATAGGGAGGGTAATGGAGATGCAGGCAGGATCGGGAGGGGGTAATGGAGATGCAGGCAGGACAGGGACGGGTTATAGTGATGTAGGCAGGATAGGGAGGGTAATGGAGATGTAGGCAGGATAGGGAGGGGTTATAGTGATGTAGGCAGGATAGGGAGGGTAATGGAGATGCAGGCAGGATAGGGAGGGGTTATAGAGATGCAGGCAGGATAGGGAGGGTAATGGAGATGTAGGCAGGATAGGGAGGGTAATGGAGATGTAGGCAGGATAGGGAGGGTAATGGAGATGTAGGCAGGATGGGGAGGGTAATGGAGATGTAGGCAGGATAGGGAGGGTAATGGAGATGCAGGCAGGATAGGGAGGGGTTATAGAGATGCAGGCAGGATAGGGGAGGGAATGGAGATGTAGGCAGGATAGGGAGGGGAATGGAGATGCAGGCAGGATCGGGAGGGGGTAATGGAGATTCAGGCAGGATAGGGAGGGGTTATGTAGATGCAGGCAGGATAGGGAGGGTTATGGAGATGCAGGCAGGATAGGGAGGGTAATGGAGATGTAGGCAGGATAGGGAGGGGTTATAGAGATGTAGGCAGGATAGGGAGGGGAATGGAGATGTAGGCAGGATAGGGAGGGGAATTGAGATGCAGGCAGGATAGGGAGGGGTTATGGAGATGAAGACAGATCAGGAAGGGGTTATGGAGATGTAGGCAGGATGGGGAGGGGTTACGGAGATGTAGGCAGGATGGGGAGGGGTTACGGAGATGTAGGCAGGATAGGGAGGGGTTATGGAGATGTAGGCAGGATAGGGAGGGTAATGGAGATGCAGGCAGGATAGGGAGGATAATGGAGATGCAGGCAGGATAGGGAGGGTAATGGAGATTCAGGCAGGATAGGGAGGGGAATGGAGAGGTAGGCAGGATAGGGAGGGGAATGGAGATGTAGGCAGGATAGGGAGGGTTATGGAGATGCAGGCAGGATAGGGAGGGGAATGGAGATGCAGGCAGGATAGGGAGGGGAATGGAGATGTAGGCAGGATAGGGAGGGGAATGGAGATGTAGGCAGGATAGGGAGGGTTATGGAGATGCAGGCAGGATAGGGAGGGGAATGGAGATGTAGGCAGGATAGGGAGGGGAATGGAGATGCAGGCAGGATAGGGAGGGGTTATGGAGATGCAGGCAGGATAGGGAGGGGAATGGAAATGTAGGCAGGATAGGGAGGGGAATGGAAATGTAGGCAGGATAGGGAGGGGAATGGAGATGTAGGCAGGATAGGAAGGGTAATGGAGTTGTAGGCAGGATAGGGAGGGGTTATGGAGATGCAGGCAGGATAGGGAGGGGAATGGAAATGTAGGCAGGATAGGGAGGGTAATGGAGATGCAGGCAGGATAGCGAGGGTAATGGAGATGCAGGCAGGATAGGGAGGGGTTATGGAGATGAAAACAGATCAGGGAGGGGTTACGGAGATGTAGGCAGGATGGGGAGGGGTTATGGAGATGTAGGCAGGATAGGGAGGGGTTATGGAGATGTAGGCAGGATAGGGAGGGGTTATAGTGATGTAGGCAGGATAGGGAGGGGTTATAGTGATGTAGGCAGGATAGGGAGGGGTAATGGAGATGTAGGTAGAACAGGCAGGAAAAATCACACAGATCAGAGTAAGTTCTATAGAAATGAGGCAATGGCAGATTAGGGAGAATTAATAACAACCTGGTGGTCTATTGAGCATCGTACTCCAAATAAGCCAACACACAGAAGGGTCCTCATTGTAATTGTTATATAGGGCCCTGTCTATGGACGCCTACCTCCCATCTGTCTCTTTCCCTCTCTTGTTTCCTGTATCTATTGTAGAACATATACTGAGAACTTTTCTCCTTATGAATCAAACCAATTTGTTTTTATTTTTGAGCATATCCATTCTGTGCCCACTGGGGGCGCCACATCTCTGTTACCTTTGCTCACCTGATCTCAGTACGCACGATGCAGATGATCAGAAGCGATGCTTGTTGGCTCGGGAGCGTCCTCCCTCTCCAGCTCGCTCATCCATGTTTGTGCGCTGGGCGGCTCGCTAATCCATGTTTGTGCGCTGGGCGGCTCGCTCATCCATGTTTGTGCGCTGGGCGGCTCGCTCATCCATGTTTGTGCGCTGGGCGGCTCGCTCATCCATGTTTGTGCGCTGGGCAGCTCGCCCTAGGGTAGTAGTTATGTGATTTTGTACAGTGGTTTGGACATTATTTATGCTCCGAGCCCCCGGATAATGATCGCTGTGTAGGCCGTGGCCTCGGGCACATTTGTGACTTTTCTGCAGTTTTTTCCTTTTTTATTGCGTTATTTCTGTAATGGCGGCCGGGCAATGTTCCCTCTTTCTTCTCTTGTACTTTTAGTAATATATGAATGATCTCGGGGAAGGGGCCGCTGTATTATATACTCGGCTTTTTATACTGAAGCTGCTGCCAGTTCCTGAATAGAGAATCAGTGTAAAGCTCAAATGGATGAATTCAAAAGAATATAATAGCCATCTCTAAATGGATCTAGTGGGCGCGCTCTCGCACTCCCCAGACGTGGCGGTGCTGATACGGCAGGAGGCAAAACTTCTCGACAAGACGTGAATAATGCGCAGAGAGTGAAATGTGACCCAGAGTGAATATTTATTGGCCCATCATCCCTTCTTATTTGTAGTCTGTGTTGCAGCCGAGTGCAGGAGCAGAATACTGAGGGACGTCGCGGGGGCCGTTCACTCATTTCTCAGCCGTAAATAGTCTCATTGCTCATTTTGCTTTCCGTGTAACCATGTAAAGCGTCTAATCCTCACTGCTCAGTACAAGCTCAGGGCACAATGAACTCATCCACAATATAAAGAGACCAGGCTCCAGCTTCTTAAAGCGACAGCGTCACAAATTATCTTCTAAAGAAACTAGTAGGTGATGTGAAAGCGGTTCTGCAATATACTGAAATCCACATTATACATCCGCCCACTAGGTGTCTCCCTTCCTGGCCATCTGTGCTCCATGTTCCCTCCAAACACAGGAAGTCCCGGTCCTTTGCACAGCGCTCACAGATATGGCTGGGCATTGATTGACAGCCATTCCTGAGCACGCACAGAGTGGACAAGTCTTCACTGGGCATGTGTACAGCCGCTGCACGTCCATATTCAGTAGCAGATAGAGATGAGCGAAACGGGTTCGGGTCCATCCGAACCTAAACGTTTGGCATGTGATTAGCGGTGGCTGCTGAACTTGGATAAAGCCCTAAGGTTGTCTGGAAAACATGGATACAGCCAATGACTATGTTCACACTGCGTATATTTCTGCTCGTAGTGCGAACCGCAAATATACGCACGTAGTTTTAAGGTTGATGCGTTCACTTGAAAGTATACGATATACGGCCGCACAATGCACACTACGTATGAGCTTACGGCCGGATCATATACGGCGCCGTGAAAAATAAACACGACTATTGTTTGAGGACGGAAATGTTCGCACTCACGGCCGTGGATTTCCATGCGTCCCGTACGGAGAACTTATTTCAGCCAAACTGAACTTGATTTTTCGATCCAAAAGGTTCTGTGAGTTTTATTGGGCGAAGATTTCCAAGTAAATGAGCTGCCCCAGATCGCTACGAAACAAGCTAGGGAAGCAGAACTCTACTAACTGTAGTTTCAGCCGCACATGTACGGCGGCGTAAGAACTGCGGACAGATTCGTACACAGTGTGAACATAGCCAATGACTATATCCATGATTCCCACATAGCCTTAGAGCTTTATCCAACTTCAGCAGCCACCGCTAATCAAATGCCGAACGATCAGGTTCAGATCGACTCCAGCTGCTCCAGGTTTGCTCATCTCTAGTAGCAGAGAATCCTGAGGGTGCTTGGATTGTATGGTCAGCTCTCCTGTCACACAGAATCGAAACCTCTGTAACCACACAGTGACATTAAACTAACTGAATTGTTACATAACAAAAAGCATTGTCTCTTGGTAAGCTTGGTGCCCACTACTACACCTGCCCCATAGACAGCAGGTACCAACTACTACACCTGCCCCGTACACAGCAGGTACCAACTACTACACCTGCCCCGTACACAGCAGGTACCAACTACTACACCTGCCCCATAGACAGCAGGTACCAACTACTACACCTGCTCCATACACAGCAGGTACCAACTACTACACCTGCCCCATACACAGCAGGTACCAACTACTACACCTGCTCTATACACAGCAGGTACCAACTACTACACCTGCTCTATACACAGCAGGTACCAACTACTACACCTGCCCCATACACAGCAGGTACCAACTACTACACCTGCCCCATACACAGCAGGTACCAACTACTACACCTGCCCCATACACAGCAGGTACCAACTACTACACCTGCTCTATACACAGCAGGTACCAACTACTACACCTGCCCCATACACAGCAGGTACCAACTACTACACCTGCTCTATACACAGCAGGTACCAACTACTACACCTGCTCTATACACAGCAGGTACCAACTACTACACCTGCCCCATACACAGCAGGTACCAACTACTACACCTGCCCCATACACAGCAGGTACCAACTACTACACCTGCTCTATACACAGCAGGTACCAACTACTACACCTGCCCCATACACAGCAGGTACCAACTACTACACCTGCCCCATACACAGCAGGTACCAACTACTACACCTGCTCTATACACAGCAGGTACCAACTACTACACCTGCTCTATACACAGCAGGTACCAACTACTACACCTGCCCCATACACAGCAGGTACCAACTACTACACCTGCCCCATACACAGCAGGTACCAACTACTACACCTGCCCCATACACAGCAGGTACCAACTACTACACCTGCTCTATACACAGCAGGTACCAACTACTACACCTGCCCCATACACAGCAGGTACCAACTACTACACCTGCTCCATACACAGCAGGTACCAACTACTACACCTGCTCCGTACACAGCAGGTACCAACTACTACACCTGCCCCATACACAGCAGGTACCAACTACTACACCTGCTCTATACACAGCAGGTACTAACTACTACACCTGATCCATACACAGCAGGTACCAACTACTACACCTGCTCTATACACAGCAGGTACCAACTACTACACCTGCCCCATACACAGCAGGTACCAACTACTACACCTGCCCCATACACAGCAGGTACCAACTACTACACCTGCTCTATACACAGCAGGTACCAACTACTACACCTGCTCTATACACAGCAGGTACCAACTACTACACCTGCTCTATACACAGCAGGTACCAACTACTACACCTGCTCTATACACAGCAGGTACCAACTACTACACCTGCCCCATACACAGCAGGTACCAACTACTACACCTGCTCCATACACAGCAGGTACCAACTACTACACCTGCTCCGTACACAGCAGGTACCAACTACTACACCTGCCCCATACACAGCAGGTACCAACTACTACACCTGCTCTATACACAGCAGGTACTAACTACTACACCTGATCCATACACAGCAGGTACCAACTACTACACCTGCTCTATACACAGCAGGTACCAACTACTACACCTGATCCATACACAGCAGGTACCAACTACTACACCTGATCCATACACAGCAGGTACCAACTACTACACCTGATCCATACACAGCAGGTACCAACTACTACACCTGCCCCTTACACAGCAGGTACCAACTACTACACCTGCCCCTTACACAGCAGGTACCAACTACTACACCTGATCCATACACAGCAGGTACCAACTACTACACCTGCTCCATACACAGCAGGTACCAACTACTACACCTGCCCCTTACACAGCAGGTACCAACTACTACACCTGATCCATACACAGCAGGTACCAACTACTACACCTGCCCCATACACAGCAGGTACCAACTACTACACCTGCCCCTTACACAGCAGGTACCAACTACTACACCTGATCCATACACAGCAGGTACCAACTACTACACCTGCTCCATACACAGCAGGTACCAACTACTACACCTGCCCCATACACAGCAGGTACTAACTACTACACCTGATCCATACACAGCAGGTACCAACTACTACACCTGCCCCATACACAGCAGGTACCAACTACTACACCTGCCCCATACACAGCAGGTACCAACTACTACACCTGCTCTATACACAGCAGGTACCAACTACTACACCTGCTCCATACACAGCAGGTACCAACTACTACACCTGCTCCACACACAGCAGGTACCAACTACTACACCTGCTCTATACACAGCAGGTACCAACTACTACACCTGCCCCATACACAGCAGGTACCAACTACTACACCTGCTCTATACACAGCAGGTACCAACTACTACACCTGCCCCATACACAGCAGGTACCAACTACTACACCTGCTCTATACACAGCAGGTACCAACTACTACACCTGCTCCACACACAGCAGGTACCAACTACTACACCTGCTCTATACACAGCAGGTACCAACTACTACACCTGCTCTATACACAGCAGGTACCAACTACTACACCTGCTCCACACACAGCAGGTACCAACTACTACACCTGCCCCATACACAGCAGGTACCAACTACTACACCTGCTCCATACACAGCAGGTACCAACTACTACACCTGCTCCATACACAGCAGGTACCAACTACTACACCTGCTCCATACACAGCAGAAACTAAATCTACACCTGCCCCATACACAGCAGGTACCAACTACTACACCTGCTCCACACACAGCAGGTACCAACTACTACACCTGCCCCATACACAGCAGGTACCAACTACTACACCTGCTCCATAGACAGCAGGTACCAACTACTACACCTGCACCATACACAGCAGGTACCAACTACTACACCTGCCCCATACACAGCAGGTACCAACTACTACACCTGCCCCATACACAGCAGGTACCAACTACTACACCTGATCCATACACAGCAGGTACCAACTACTACACCTGCCCCATACACAGCAGGTACCAACTACTACACCTGCTCTATACACAGCAGGTACCAACTACTACACCTGCTCCATACACAGCAGGTACCAACTACTACACCTGCTCTATACACAGCAGGTACCAACTACTACACCTGCTCCATACACAGCAGGTACCAACTACTACACCTGCTCCACACACAGCAGGTACCAACTACTACACCTGCTCCATACACAGCAGGTACCAACTACTACACCTGCTCTATACACAGCAGGTACCAACTACAACACCTGCTCTATACACAGCAGGTACCAACTACTACACCTGCCCCATACACAGCAGGTACCAACTACTACACCTGCTCTATACACAGCAGGTACCAACTACTACACCTGCCCCATACACAGCAGATACCAACTACTACACCTGCCCCATACACAGCAGGTACCAACTACTACACCTGCCCCATACACAGCAGGTACCAACTACTACACCTGCCCCATACACAGCAGGTACCAACTACTACACCTGCCCCATACACAGCAGGTACCAACTACTACACCTGCTCTATACACAGCAGGTACCAACTACTACACCTGCTCTATACACAGCAGGTACTAACTACTACACCTGCCCCATACACAGCAGGTACCAACTACTACACCTGCTCCATACACAGCAGGTACTAACTACTACACCTGCCCCATACACAGCAGGTACCAACTACTACACCTGCCCCATACACAGCAGGTACCAACTACTACACCTGCTCTATACACAGCAGGTACCAACTACTACACCTGCTCCACACACAGCAGGTACCAACTACTACACCTGCCCCGTACACAGCAGGTGCCAACTACTACACCTGCCCCATACACAGCAGGTACCAACTACTACACCTGCTCTATACACAGCAGGTACCAACTACTACACCTGCTCCATACACAGCAGGTACCAACTACTACACCTGCCCCATACACAGCAGGTACCAACTACTACACCTGCTCTATACACAGCAGGTACCAACTACTACACCTGCTCTATACACAGCAGGTACCAACTACTACACCTGCCCCATACACAGCAGGTACCAACTACTACACCTGCCCCATACACAGCAGGTACCAACTACTACACCTGCTCCATACACAGCAGGTACCAACTACTACACCTGCCCCATACACAGCAGGTACCAACTACTACACCTGCTCTATACACAGCAGGTACCCACTACTACACCTGCCCCATACACAGCAGGTACCAACTACAACACCTGCTCTATACACAGCAGGTACTAACTACTACACCTGCTCTATACACAGCAGGTACCAACTACTACACCTGCCCCATACACAGCAGATACCAACTACTACACCTGCCCCATACACAGCAGGTACCAACTACTACACCTGCCCCATACACAGCAGGTACCAACTACTACACCTGCCCCATACACAGCAGGTACCAACTACTACACCTGCTCCATACACAGCAGGTACTAACTACTACACCTGCCCCATACACAGCAGGTACCAACTACTACACCTGCTCCATACACAGCAGGTACCAACTACTACACCTGCCCCATACACAGCAGGTACCAACTACTACACCTGCTCCATAGACAGCAGGTACCAACTACTACACCTGCCCCATACACAGCAGGTACCAACTACTACACCTGCTCCATAGACAGCAGGTACCAACTACTACACCTGCCCCATACACAGCAGGTACCAACTACTACACCTGCTCCACACACAGCAGGTACCAACTACTACACCTGCTCCACACACAGCAGGTACCAACTACTACACCTGCCCCGTACACAGCAGGTGTAAGTGTAAGCAGCGCTTAAGTGTAAGTGACGGGAGCATCTCCAGTCACTTACCGGGTCCTGATCGCACTGCCTTACTGCCGGAGGTCTGCAGCTTGCCTCCATGCAGTCCGATCTTCTGGTAGACTCTGCCACAGGCCGATAACACTGATCCTTGCTGCGCTATAACATTGCACTGATCAGTGTATGAAATCTATTATATGTATGTAAAAGTCCCCTAAGGGGAATTAAAGTGTAAATAAAGAAATCAATAAAAGTTTTAAAAAATGTCCCAAAGCCCCTCCCCCAATAAAAGTTAAAATCCCCCCCCCTTCCCATTTTATACATAAAACACATAAAAATAATAAAGTTAATTAATATATAATATACCGTAGCGTGCGTAATCCTCCGATCTATTAAAATAAAACAATATTATTCCCGCACGGTGAACGGCGTGAACAAAAAGCGGTAAAAAAAACGCAAGGATTGCTTTTTTAAATTACTTTTTATGTATAAAAAAAATTAAAAAGTGATCAATCTGTCTGATCTAGAAAAAATGTTACTAATAAAAACTAGAGATCATGGCACAAAAATGGACGCCCCATACGACCCCGTAGGTGAAAATATAAAAGCGCTATAGGAGTTACAATAGCGCCATTTTAAATATGCCTACTTGCAAAAAAAAGTTTTACTGCTAATAAAAATAGTAAAATGTTTGAAAACCGAGTAAACCTGCATATCACCGTGTTCAGACCGACCTATAGAATAAAGGAAATATGCCAGTTTTACCATAAAGTGCATTACGTAAACAGGGAAGCCCCCCAAAATTAGCACAATCGCATTTTTTGACCCAAGTTTACCTCACGTAATCGTCACAAAATGGCGGCTGGGACTGAAGGGGTCGACAGTGATTATGTGAATGTTCAGTATTACACTTCCGGGTCAAGTGTCGGGAGGGGGGGATGGGGTGTAAACATGGGGAAGGGGGCCACACTCATAAGTAACACATGTTGTGTAACTTTGTAATGTGTGTTATTTAGTGTGTGTGTGTGTGTGTGTGGGGGGGGGGGGGATCTCCACCGTTCTCCTTTAAGCAACTTTCAAATATTAGTTGAAAAAGGTGCAACCAGTTAGAAACAGAGCTCAGGTACTTAGTGCAAAAATAGTCAGCAGTAATAATAGTCCAACAGGTAGATAAGTGATACAAGTAGCAGTAACAGGAGACAGGGACCGAATAGGAGGGCCCCTGCCTAGTGTACCATGCAATCTGCCAGGGTGTGGTGACATGTGTCTTTAGAGTGATGAAGAAATCCTTGTACTCATGTATGGATTAGTCTAGTTATCTTAACTAACCTTCATCTGCCCCACAGTGTCGGGTGACCCGTCCTCTGGGGTAGTACAAGTACCTGGTTTCTGCTCTGGGTGGACCTGGCTTGTAGTGTCCTTCCTACACAGCTGAGCGTCTGTCAATAGAGAGCGTCTTTCTGGCACTGTGCTCTAACTGCTGGTCTAGTCTTGAGTTATCCATCGACTGATCTGTTTTAGTAAGTAGGATCCACGGTGTAGGCAGGAATGAAGACTCCATTGTGTCCAGTTTACCTAGGAGTCTAGTCTAGCAACCCATAGTGGTTAGGTAAGTAGCTATGTGGTGTCCCACTAGGGGTGTAGTACCAGTGCCAGTAGGATGTCTGCTTTCTTCTCTCCTATCACCTCTCCTCTCTCTTCTTCTATTGCACTCTTTTTACCCAATCACAGCACACTATACACACTGTAGAGGAAGTTAGTCCCATGGGTGGGGGAGGAGCAAGAGCTTTCTGTTCGGGGTGGTGTGGAGAAAGGACGCAACCTAACCAGCTCTCCACAGCGGTCCTACGTTGGCCCTGGCCCTCTGCCAGGTCCCCAAGTGGTCAGTCTTAGCCAGTATCCCGCATGGATAGGAAGCAGGACAGAACACTGTGACAAGGAGAAGTCACAGTGCAGGACAGTATCCACTATAGAGCCACAGAGCCAGGAACTGACCTGGATAGAGCAAAGTTGCAGTAAGCCTATGAGCTCCATATCGCAGCGTGGGTGTCAGCAGGGAACCCTCAGCATTCCGCTCAACCCAGGTAACAAGGTCTGGGACCTGTGTCACCCATTAGTACGGTCCGGCCAAAGCTAGTGGGCATAAGGTGGTGTAAAGACAAAAGCAAGTTCAATACACAGGCACAGGTGTTCTTCTTATTCTTCTAAGTTTTCTACCTCATCCTCCAACATCCTGGCAGAGCACATTACTACATGGGTTGGGAATCTCACGGCATCCTCCTCTCTGCTACTTCAACACAACTCAACTGACACGACTATCTCCTACACTGCACTTATACTTCAGATCTGGTAGTTTTATTGTCAGGTGGTTATTGGAACTTTGTCAGGTGTCTCAGAGACTTTATCCAAGGAACCGTATACTGTCCCTTCTGTATCACCTGCTGCACATCTACAAGTAGTAACCAACTCAACGTTATCTCAGAGTCTGTGATTATTCGCCACCACCTGCACAGCACACACCGCAACCTTGGGACCTCTCCCCTATCTGTGGGTGGGGGGTCCTACTATCCGGGAGGGTCACTACACCGCTCTGACCACCTGCACAGTATATACACCGCAACCTTGGGACATCTCTCCTATCTGTGGGTGGGGGGGTCCTACTATCCGGGAGGGTCACTACACCGCTCTGACCACCTGCACAGCACACACCGCAACCTTGGGACATCTCCCCTATCTGTGGGTGGGGGGTCCTACTATCCGGGAGGGTCACTACACCGCTCTGACCACCTGCACAGTATATACACCGCAACCTTGGGATCTCTCCCCTATCTGTGGGTGGGGGGTCCTACTATCCGAGAGGGTCACTACACCGCTCTGACCACCTGCACAGTATATACACCACAACCTTGGGACCTCTCCCCTATCTGTGGGTGGGGGGGTCCTACTATCCGGGAGGGTCACTACACCGCTCTGACCACCTGCACAGTATATACACCACAACCTTGGGACCTCTCCCCTATCTGTGGGTGGGGGGGTCCTACTATCCGGGAGGGACACTACACCGCTCTGACCACCTGCACAGTATATACACCACAACCTTGGGACCTCTCCCCTATCTGTGGGTGGGGGGGTCCTACTATCCGGGAGGGACACTACACCGCTCTGACCACCTGCACAGTATATACACCACAACCTTGGGACCTCTCCCCTATCTGTGGGTGGGGGGTCCTACTATCCGGGAGGGTCACTACACCGCTCTGACCACCTGCACAGTATATACACCACAACCTTGGGACATCTCCCCTATCTGTGGGTGGGGGGTCCTACTATCCGGGAGGGACACTACACCGCTCTGACCACCTGCACAGCACACACCGCAACCTTGGGACCTCTCCCCTATCTGTGGGTGGGGGGTCCTACTATCCGGGAGGGTCACTACACCGCTCTGACCACCTGCACAGTATATACACCACAACCTTGGGACCTCTCCCCTATCAGTGGGTGGGGGGTCCTACTATCCGGGAGGGACACTACACCGCTCTGACCACCTGCACAGTATATACACCGCAACCTGGGGACCTCTCCCCTATCTGTGGGTGGGGGGTCCTACTATCCGGGAGGGACACTACACCGCTCTGACCACCTGCACAGTATATACACCACAACCTTGGGACCTCTCCCCTATCTGTGGGTGGGGGGGTCCTACTATCCGGGAGGGTCACTACACCGCTCTGACCACCTGCACAGTATATACACCACAACCTTAGGACCTCTCCCCTATCTGTGGGTGGGGGGTCCTACTATCCGGGAGGGTCACTACACCGCTCTGACCACCTGCACAGTATATACACCACAACCTTGGGACCTCTCCCCTATCTGTGGGTGGGGGGTCCTACTATCCGGGAGGGACACTACACCGCTCTGACCACCTGCACAGTATATACACCACAACCTTGGGACATCTCCCCTATCTGTGGGTGGGGGGTCCTACTATCCGGGAGGGTCACTACACCGCTCTGACCACCTGCACAGTATATACACCGCAACCTTGGGACATCTCTCCTATCTGTGGGTGGGGGGTCCTACTATCCGGGAGGGACACTACACCGCTCTGACCACCTGCACAGTATATACACCACAACCTTGGGACCTCTCCCCTATCTGTGGGTGGGGGGTCCTACTATCCGGGAGGGACACTACACCGCTCTGACCACCTGCACAGTATATACACCACAACCTTGGGACCTCTCCCCTATCTGTGGGTGGGGGGTCCTACTATCCGGGAGGGTCACTACACCGCTCTGACCACCTGCACAGTATATACACCACAACCTTGGGACCTCTCCCCTATCTGTGGGTGGGGGGTCCTACTATCCGGGAGGGACACTACACCGCTCTGACCACCTGCACAGTATATACACCACAACCTTGGGGCCTCTCCTATCTGTGGGTGGGGGGTCCTACTATCCGGGAGGGTCACTACACCGCTCTGACCACCTGCACAGTATATACACCACAACCTTGGGACCTCTCCCCTATCTGTGGGTGGGGGGTCCTACTATCCGGGAGGGACACTACACCGCTCTGACCACCTGCACAGTATATACACCACAACCTTGGGACCTCTCCCCTATCAGTGGGTGGGGGGTCCTACTATCCGGGAGGGTCACTACACCGCTCTGACCACCTGCACAGTATATACACCACAACCTTGGGACCTCTCCCCTATCTGTGGGTGGGGGGTCCTACTATCCGGGAGGGACACTACACCGCTCTGACCGCCTGTGACTACACTGACCCAAGGGGCCCAATAGCAACCTGACAGGACACCGACCACAGGGGAGAAGGGTACAAGCGGCCTTACACTATGAAAGCAGACGTGCCACCACCCCTGTGTGCCCACCAGGCACTGGCGTCACGTGACAAAACCCTAAGGTCCGCCTGTATCTCCATCCACCACAGGAGTGGCGTCACACGTCCATCTAACAAGTGACCGGCCGTCCCACCGATATAACACCATCCGGGGGTCACCACAGCTATAGGAACAACTATATACACGGCCTCCTGCTCTGTAACCAGGCAACTAACTGCTAACTAAAGCGAAGTAGTTACTGGAGAGGTAGAGGTGTGTGTGTGTGTGTGTGTGTGTGTGTGTGTGTGTGTGTGTAGCTGGACCTAGTGTAATCTGCAGCTGTGCTGTGTCAGAGTGACATCTAGTGGTTGGAGTAAGGAACAGCGGCCTCCTGTCCTATCCTGTGACACTAGAGTCAGACACAGGTAACAGGTAGTGGGACGCTACACTATTAGTTCCCCCTGTTAGGTATAGTGTGGGGGGCTGATGGGATCTCTCATGGACTCGCCTGCTTGTTGACAGTTTCCTAGTAACATGAAATAAATAAAAGAACAAACAAATAAAATACAACAAAATTACAGAGATTTCCTATCTGACGAGTACAGGGCCGATAAGCCTGGATAGGATTCTGGGTTCTTCTCTGCGGATGACTATTTAGGTCACATAAACGTCTTTCTGCTAAAAAGCTTTAAATTTATGTAAAAACAACGAGCTAGACTGGATACCGCCATATAAAAGAGGGGATCCTGGATACTGCCATATAACAGAGGGGATCCTATATACCGCCATATAACAGAGGGGATCCTGGATATTGCTATATAACAGAGGGGATCCTATATACCGCCATATAACAGAGGGGATCCTGGATATCACCATATAACAGAGGGGATCCTATATACCGCCATATAACAGAGGGGATCCTGGATACCGCCATATAACAGAGGGGATCCTATATACCGCCATATAACAGGGGATCCTGGATACTGCCATATAACAGAGGGGATCCTGGATACTGCCATATAACAGAGGGGATCCTATATACTGCCAAATAACAGACGGGATCCTATATACCGCCATATAACAGAGAGGATCCTGGATACCGCCATATAACAGAGGGGATCCTATATACTGCCATATAACAGAGGGGATCCTATATACCGCCATATAACAGAGGGGATCCTGGATACTGCCATATAACAGAGGGGATCCTATATACCGCCATATAACAGAGGGGATCCTGGATACTGCCATATAACAGAGGGGATCCTATATACCGCCATATAACAGAGGTGATCCTGGATATTGCTATATAACAGAGGGGATCCTATATACCGCCATATAACAGAGGGGATCCTGGATATCACCATATAACAGAGGGGATCCTATATACCGCCATATAACAGAGGGGATCCTGGATACCGCCATATAACAGAGGGGATCCTATATACCGCCATATAACAGGGGATCCTGGATACTGCCATATAACAGAGGGGATCCTGGATACTGCCATATAACAGAGGGGATCCTATATACTGCCAAATAACAGACGGGATCCTATATACCGCCATATAACAGAGAGGATCCTGGATACCGCCATATAACAGAGGGGATCCTATATACTGCCATATAACAGAGGGGATCCTATATACCGCCATATAACAGAGGGGATCCTGGATACTGCCATATAACAGAGGGGATCCTATATACCGCCATATAACAGAGGGGTCCTATATACCGCCATATAATAGAGGGGATCCTGGATACCGCCATATAACAGAGGGGATCCTGGATATCTCCATATAACAGAGGGGATCCTATATACCGCCATATAACTGAGGGGATCCAATATACCACCATATAACAGAGGGGATCCTGGATACTGCCATATAACAGAAGGGATCCTATACACCGCCATATAACAGAGGGGATCCTGGATATCGCTATATAACAGAGGGGATCCTATATACCGCCATATAACAGAGGGGATCCTGGATACCGCCATATAACAGAGGGGATCCTGGATACTGCCATATAACAGAGGGGATCCTATATACCACCATATAACAGGGGATCCTGGATACTGCCATATAACAGAGGGGATCCTGGATACCGCCATATAACAGAGGGGATCCTATATACCGCCATATAACAGAGGGGATCCTATATACCGCCATATAACAGAGGGGATCCTATATACCGCCATATAACAGAGAGGATCCTGGATACCGCCATATAACAGAGGGGATCCTATATACCGCCATATAACAGAGGGGTCCTTTAAACCGCCATATAACAGAGAGGTCCTATATACCGCCATATAAAAGAGGAAATCCTATATACCGCCATATAACAGAGGGGATCCTATATACCGCCATATAACAGAGGGGATCCTGGATACTGCCATATAACAGAGGGGATCCTGGATATCGCCATATAACAGAGGGGATCCTATATACCGCCATATAACTGAGGGGATCCAATATACCGCCATTTAACAGAGGGGATCCTGGATATCGCTATATAACAGAGGGGATCCTATATACCGCCATATAACAGAGGGGATCCTGGATATCACCATATAACAGAGGGGATCCTGGATACTGCCATATAACAGAGGGGATCCTGGATACTGCCATATAACAGAGGGGATCATAGATACCGCTATATAACAGAGGGGTCCTATATACCGCCATATAACAGAGGGGATCCTGGATACTGCCATATAACAGAGGGGATCCTGGATATCGCCATATAACAGAGGGGATCCTATATACCGCCATATAACAGAGGGGATCCTATATACCGCCATATAACAGAGGGGATCCTGGATATCACCATATAACAGAGGGGATCCTGGATACTGCCATATAACAGAGGGGATCATAGATACCGCTATATAACAGAGGGGTCCTATATACCGCCATATAACAGAGGGGATCCTGGATACTGCCATATAACAGAGGGGATCCTGGATACTGCCATATAACAGAGGGGATCCTGGATACCACCATGTAACAGAGGGGATCCTGCCATATAACAGAGGGGATCCTGGATACCGCCATATAACAGAGGGGATCCTATATACCGCCATATAACAGAGGGTATACTGCATATCGCCATATAACAGAGGGGATCCTGGATACTGCCATATAACAGAGGGGATCCTGTATACCGCCATATAACAGAGGGGATCCTGGATACCGCCATATAACAGAGGGGATCCTGGATACCACCATGTAACAGAGGGGATCCTGCCATATAACAGAGGGGTCCTATATACCACCATATAACAGAGGGGTCCTATATACCGCCATATAACAGGGGATCCTATATACCGCCATATAACAGAGGGGATCCTGGATACTGCCATATAACAGAGGGGATCCTGGATACTGCCATATAACAGAGGGGATCCTATATACCGCCATATACAGAGGGGATCCTATATTCCGCCATATAACAGAGGGGTCCTATATACCACCATATAACAGAGGGGTCCTATATACCGCCATATAACAGAGGGGTCCTATATGCCGCCATATAACAGAGGGGTCCTATATACCGCCATATAACAGAGGGGTCCTATATACCGCCATATAACAGAGGGGATCCTATATACCACCATATAACAGAGGGGATCCTGGATACCGCCATATAACAGAGGGGATCCTATATACCGCCATATAACAGAGGGGATCCTGGATACTGCCATATAACAGAGGGGATCCTATATACCGCCATATAACAGAGGGGTCCTATATACCGCCATATAACAGAGGGGATCCTATATACCGCCATATAACAGAGTAGTAGTGCTATATATATATATATAGATACATCCATTGTATATAAGATCACATATCGATGTCCACCGCCAGGTGTCTGTTCTCGTCTTAGATGGATCCTCCCGCTCGTTGTCCCCGGGGGCCGCAGCTTATCAATCTCTAATTCTTTTCTGGAGTTTTCGGCACAAGTGAGAAGGTTTTGTGGCGTCGGTATAAATATGCGGCGGTGGCGGTGTGGGGGGGGGGGGGGGGGGTTGGCGGTCGGCGTTGCCCATGATCTCAGCTGTTATATAATAATTAATCTGGTTTTACAGCAAATCCCTCCTGCAATTAAAGGTCTGTGTATTCTGCCAGAAAGCGACCTCATCTGTCAGCGGCCCATGCCGAAAACTCAGCCGCAAAACTTTTATTTATTCCATCTCCATGTAGAGAACATCTATCTAATAGAAGCCACGGCCGCTGCCAGCCACGGGGGCCACTACGGGGGCGTTATCATAGTTACCCCATCATTCTGACCCCCGATACCCCATCATTCTGCTCCTGCCCATCATTCTATCCAACATTCTGCCCCCAATACCCCATCATTCTGCCACTGTTACCCCATCATTCTGCCAATCATTGTGGTGAAAGGCAGTGCCCGGTCTCCTCCTCACTGTAGGGATGGTATGGGGGCAGGTGATGGACAGTGCCCGGTCTCCTCCTCACTGTAGGGATGGTATGGGGGCAGGTGATGGACAGTGCCCGTCTCCTCCTCACTGTAGGGATGGTATGGGGGCAGGTGATGGGCAGTGCCCGTCTCCTCCTCACTGTAGGGATGGTATGGGGACAGATGATGGGCAGTGCCAGGTCTCCTCCTCACTGTAGGGATGGTATGGGGCAGGTGATGGGCAGTGCCTGGTCTCCTCCTCACTGTAGGGATGGTATGGGGGCAGGTGATGGGCAGTGCCCGGTCTCCTCCTCACTGTAGGGATGGTATGGGGGCAGGTGATGGGCAGTGCCCGGTCTCCTCCTCACTGTAGGGATGGTATGGGGGCAGGTGATGGACAGTGCCCGGTCTACTCCTCACTGTAGGGATGGTATGGGGGCAGGTGATGGGCAGTGCCCGGTCTCCTCCTCACTGTAGGGATGGTATGGGGGCAGGTGATGGACAGTGCCCGTCTCCTCCTCCTCACTGTAGGGATGGTATGGGGGCAGGTGATGGACAGTGCCCGTCTCCTCCTCCTCACTGTAGGGATGGTATGGGGGCAGGTGATGGGCAGTGCCCGGTCTCCTCCTCACTGTAGGGATGGTATGGGGGCAGGTGATGGGCAGTGCCCCGTCTCCTCCTCACTGTAGGGATGATATGGGGCAGGTGATGGTCAGTGCCCGGTCTTCTCCTCACTGTAGGGATGGTATGGGGGCAGGTGATGGACAGTGCCCGTCTCCTCCTCCTCACTGTAGGGATGGTATGGGGGCAGGTGATGGACAGTGCCCGTCTCCTCCTCCTCACTGTAGGGATGGTATGGGGGCAGGTGATGGGCAGTGCCCGGTCTCCTCCTCACTGTAGGGATGGTATGGGGGCAGGTGATGGGCAGTGCCCCGTCTCCTCCTCACTGTAGGGATGATATGGGGCAGGTGATGGTCAGTGCCCGGTCTTCTCCTCACTGTAGGGATGGTATGGGGGCAGGTGATGGACAGTGCCCGTCTCCTCCTCACTGTAGGGATGGTATGGGGGCAGGTGATGGACAGTGCCCGGTCTCCTCCTCACTGTAGGGATGGTATGGGGGCAGGTGATGGGCAGTGCCCGGTCTCCTCCTCCTCACTGTAGGGATGGTATGGGGGCAGGTGATGGCAGTGCCCGGTCTCCTCCTCACTGTAGGGATGGTATGGGGGCGGGTGATGGGCAGTGTCTGGTCTCCTCCTCACTGTAGGGGTGGTATGGGGCAGGTGATGGGCAGTGCCCGGTCTCCTCCTCACTGTAGGGATGGTATGGGGCAGGTGATGGGCAGTGCCCAGTCTCCTCCTCACTGTAGGGATGGTATGGGGCAGGTGATGGGCAATGCCCGGACTCCTCACTGTAGGGATGGTATGGGGGCAGGTGATGGGCAGTGCCCGGTCTCCTCCTCACTGTAGAGATGGTATGGGGGCAGGTGATGGGCAGTGCCCGGTCTCCTCCTCACTGTAGGGATGGTATGGGGGCAGTTGATGGGCAGTGCCTGGTCTCCTCCTCACTGTAGGGATGGTATGGGGGCAGGTGATGGGCAGTGGTCTCCTCCTCACTGTAGGGATGGTATGGGGGCAGGTGATGGGCAGTGCCCGGTCTCTTCCTCACTGTAGGGATGGTATGGGGGCAGGTGATGGGCAGTGCCCGGTCTCCTCACTGTAGGGATGGTATGGGGCAGGTGATGGGCAGTGCCCATTCTCCTCCTCACTGTAGGGATGGTATGGGGCAGGTGATGGGCAGTGCCCGGTCTCCTCCTCACTGTAGGGATGGTATGGGGGCACTTGATGGGCAGTGTCTGGTCTCCTCCTCACTGTAGGGATGGTATGGGGGCAGGTGATGGGCAGTGCCCAGTCTCCTCCTCACTGTAGAGATGGTATAAGGGCAGGTAATGGGCAGTGCCTGGTCTCCTCCTCACTGTAGGGATGGTATGGGGGCAGGTGATGGGCAGTACCCGGTCTCCTCCTCACTGTAGGGATGGTATGGGGCAGGTGATGGACAGTGCCCGGTCTCCTCCTCACTGTAGGGATGGTATGGGGCAGGTGATGGACAGTGCCCGGTCTCCTCCTCACTGTAGAGATGGTATGGGGGCAGATGATGGGCAGTGGTCTCCTCCTCACTGTAGGGATGGTATGGGGGCAGGTGATGGGCAGTGCCCTGTCTCCTCCTCACTGTAAGGATGGTATGGGGGCAGGTGATGGGCAGTGGTCTCCTCCTCACTGTAGGGATGGTATGGGGGCAGGTGATGGGCAGTGCCCGGTCTCCTCCTCACTGTAGGGATGGTATGGGGGCAGGTGATGGGCAGTGCCCGGTCTCCTCCTCACTGTAGGGATGGTATGGGGGCAGGTGATGGGCAGTGGTCTCCTCCTCACTGTAGGGATGGTATGGGGGCAGGTGATGGGCAGTGCCCGGTCTCCTCCTCACTGTAGGGATGGTATGGGGGCAGGTGATGGGCAGTGCCCGGTCTCCTCCTCACTGTAGGGATGGTATGGGGGCAGGTGATGGGCAGTGCCCGGTCTCCTCCTCACTGTAGGGATGGTATGGGGGCAGGTGATGGCAGTGCCGGTCTCCTCCTCACTGTAGGGATGGTATGGGGGCAGGTGATGGGCAGTGCCCGGTCTCCTCCTCACTGTAGGGATGGTATGGGGCAGGTGATGGGCAGTGCACAGTCTCCTCCTCGCTGTAGGGATGGTATGGGGGCAGTTGATGGGCAGTGCACAGTCTCCTCCTCACTGTAGGGATGGTATGGGGGCAGGTGATGGGCAGTGCCCGGTCTCCTCCTCATTGTAGGGATGGTATGGGGGCAGGTGATGGGCAGTGGTCTCCTCCTCACTGTAGGGATGGTATGGGGGCAGGTGATGGGCAGTGCCCGGTCTCCTCCTCACTGTAGGGATGGTATGGGGGCAGGTGATGGGCAGTGCCCGGTCTCCTCCTCACTGTAGGGATGGTATGGGGGCAGGTGATGGGCAGTGGTCTCCTCCTCACTGTAGGGATGGTATGGGGGCAGGTGATGGGCAGTGCCCGGTCTCCTCCTCACTGTAGGGATGGTATGGGGGCAGGTGATGGGCAGTGCCCGGTCTCCTCCTCACTGTAGGGATGGTATGGGGGCAGGTGATGGGCAGTGCCCGGTCTCCTCCTCACTGTAGGGATGGTATTGGGCAGGTGATGGCAGTGCCCGGTCTCCTCCTCACTGTAGGGATGGTATGGGGGCAGGTGATGGGCAGTGCCCGGTCTCCTCCTCACTGTAGGGATGGTATGGGGCAGGTGATGGGCAGTGCTCGGTCTCCTCCTCACTGTAGGGATGGTATGGGGGCAGGTGATGGGCAGTGCACAGTCTCCTCCTCGCTGTAGGGATGGTATGGGGGCAGTTGATGGGCAGTGCACAGTCTCCTCCTCACTGTAGGGATGGTATGGGGGCAGGTGATGGGCAGTGCCCGGTCTCCTCCTCATTGTAGGGATGGTATGGGGGCAGGTAATGGGCAGTGCCTGGTCTCCTCACTGTAGGGATGGTATGGGGCAGGTGATGGGCAGTGCCTGGTCTCCTCCTCACTGTAGGGATGGTATGGGGGCAGGTGATGGGCAGTGCCCGGTCTCCTCCTCACTGTAGGGATGGTATGGGGGCAGGTGATGGGCAGTGCCCGGTCTCCTCCTCACTATAGGGATGGTATGGGGGCAGGTGATGGGCAGTGCCCGGTCTCCTCCTCACTGTAGGGATGGTATGGGGCAGGTGATGGGCAGTGCCCGGTCTCCTCACTGTAGGGATGGTATGGGGGCAGGTGATGGGCAGTGCCTGGTCTCCTCCTCACTGTAGGGATGGTATGGGGCAGGTGATGGGCAGTGCCCAGTCTCCTCCTCACTGTAGGGATGGTATGGGGCAGGTGATGGGCAGTGCCCGGTCTCCTCCTCACTGTAGGGATGGTATGGGGGCAGGTGATGGGCAGTGCCCGGTCTCCTCCTCACTGTAGGGATGGTATGGGGGCAGGTAATGGGCAGTGCCTGGTCTCCTCACTGTAGGGATGGAATGGGGCAGGTGATGGGCAGTGCCCGGTCTCCTCCTCACTGTAGGGATGGTATGGGGGCAGGTGATGGGCAGTGCCCGGTCTCCTCCTCACTGTAGGGACGGTATGGGGGCAGGTGATGGGCAGTGCCCGGTCTCCTCCTCACTGTAGGGATGGTATGGGGGCAGGTGATGGGCAGTGCCCGGTCTCCTCCTTACTGTAGGGATGGTATGGGGGCAGGTGATGGGCAGTGGTCTCCTCCTCACTGTAGGGATGGTATGGGGCAGGTGATGGGCAGTGCCTGGTCTCCTCCTCTCTGTAGGGATGGTATGGGGAAGGTGATAGGCAGTGCCCGGTCTTTTCCTCACTGTAGGGATGGTATGGGGGCAGGTGATGGGCAGTGCCCGGTCTCCTCACTGTAGGTATGGTATGGGGGCAGGTGATGGGCAGTGCCCGGTCTCCTCCTCACTGTAGGGATGGTATGGGGGCAGGTGATGGGCAGTGCCCGGTCTCCTCACTGTAGGGATGGTATGGGGCAGGTGATGGGCAGTGCCCGGTCTCCTCACTGTAGGGATGGTATGGGGCAGGTGGTGGGCAGTGCCCGGTCTCCTCCTCACTGTAGGGATTGTATGGGGCAGGTGATGGGCAGTGCCTGGTCTCCTCCTCTCTGTAGGGATGGTATGGGGGCAGGTGATGGGCAGTGGTCTCCTCCTCACTGTAGGGATGGTATGGGGGCAGGTGATGGGCAGTGCCCGGTCTCCTCCTTACTGTAGGGATGGTATGGGGCAGGTGATGGGCAGTGCCCGGTCTCCTCCTCACTGTAGGGATGGTATGGGGGCAGGTGATGGGCAGTGCCCGGTCTCCTCCTCACTGTAGGGATGGAATGGGGCAGGTGATGGGCAGTGCCCGGTCTCCTCCTCACTGTAGGGATGGTATGGGGGCAGGTGATGGGCAGTGCCCGGTCTCCTCCTCACTGTAGGAATGGTATGGGGGCAAGTGATGGACAGTGCCCGGTCTCCTTCTCACTGTAGGGATGGTATGGGGCAGGTGATGGGCAGTGCCCGGTCTCCTCCTCACTGTAGGGATGGTATGGGGGCAGGTGATGGGCAGTGCCCGGTCTCCTTCTCACTGTAGGGATGGTATGGGGCAGGTGATGGGCAGTGTCTGGTCTCCTCCTCACTGTAGGGATGGTATGGGGGCAGGTGATGGGCAGTGGTCTCCTCCTCACTGTAGGGATGGTATGGGGGCAGGTTATGGGCAGTGCCCGGTCTCCTCCTCACTGTAGGGATGGTATGGGGCAGGTGATGGGCAGTGGTCTCCTCCTCACTGTAGGGATGGTATGGGGGCAGGTGATGGGCAGTGCCCGGTCTCCTCCTCACTGTAGGGATGGTATGGGGGCAGGTGATGGGCAGTGGTCTCCTCCTCACTGTAGGGATGGTATGGGGGCAGGTGATGGGCAGTGGTCTCCTCCTCACTGTAGGGATGGTATGGGGGCAGGTGATGGGCAGTGGTCTCCTCCTCTCTGTAGGGATGGTATGGGGGCAGGTGATGGGCAGTGGTCTCCTCCTCACTGTAGGGATGGTATGGGGGCAGGTGATGGGCAGTGCCCGGTCTCCTCCTCACTGTAGGGATGGTATGGGGGCAGGTGATGGGCAGTGCCCGGTCTCCTCCTCACTGTAGGGATGGTATGGGGCAGGTGATGGGCAGTGCCCGGTCTCCTCCTCACTGTAGGGATGGTATGGGGGCAGGTGATGGGCAGTGCCCGGTCTCCTCCTCACTGTAGGGATGGTATGGGGGCAGGTGATGGGCAGTGCCCGGTCTTCTCCTCACTGTAGGGATGGTATGGGGGCAGGTGATGGGCAGTGGTCTCCTCCTCACTGTAGGGATGGTATGGGGGCAGGTGATGGGCAGTGCCCGGTCTTCTCCTCACTGTAGGGATGGTATGGGGGCAGGTGATGGGCAGACTTCATGATCATGGTCATCATTAGTGAAGAGTAAACATGTTTGTAAATGTTCGTATTTGATGATCATTTTAGAACATTTTTGACCATGCGAATGTATGCCACTGCGTAAGTTTCCTCCCACCAATGTGAAAGAGACAATGAAGGTTCGGGGAATGAAGGGCACATCAGGTAATGTAGGAGCCATGTTCACTACTGTCATTACTGTGACTGGCTGTACCATTAGCGTCATTATGTACGTTACGTACAAGCTATAAAAACACAAAGTGAATTTTCTCACAATTTTTCATTATTCTTGTGCTGTTCAGTAGGGCGAGTGAAAGGAGCAGGGACAGCATCACAATATAGCTATATGCTGCAATATTCAGAGTGGTAATTAGTCAGTGTAGGAAGGGAGAGCTGACCGAGTAGGGCTTACAGATCCCCATATTGCAGTAGCGTAGTACAGCAGGCTAGAATAGAGAGGCAGGGCTGCTGAGGTCTGTGTGGTCACATGATCACAATGGGGAAGGGGTTTGTGTTCAGAATGGACCAATTAGGAAGTGAGAATCACAGAGCTGTGCAGGGGGACAATGACAGAAACTTTTCTATATTGCAGTGTGTATAGCTGAGTGTAGGTGCAGACACATTATAGCAGCAGTGTGTATAGCTGAGTGTGAGTGTAGGCACATTATAGCAGCAATGTGTATAGCTGAGTGTGAGTGCAGGCACATTATAGCAGCAGTGTGTATAGCTGAATGTGAGTGCAGGTACAATATAGCAGCAGTGTGTTTAGCTGAGTGTGAGTGCAGGCACATTATAGCAGCAATGTGTATAGCTGAGTGTGAGTGCAGGCACATTATAGCAGCAGTGTGTATAGCTGAGTGTGAGTGCAGGTACAATATAGCAGCAGTGTGTATAGCTGAGTGTGAGTGCAGGCACATTATAGCAGCAATGTGTATAGCTGAGTGTGAGTGCAGGCACATTATAGCAGCAGTGTGTATAGCTGAGTGTGAGTGCAGGCACAATATAGCAGCAGTGTGTATAGCTGAGTGTGAGTGCAGGCACATTATAGCAGCAATGTGTATAGCTGAGTGTGAGTGTAGGTACATTATAGCAGCAGTGTGTATAGCTGAGTGTGAGTGCAGGTACAATATAGCAGCAGTGTGTATAGCTGAGTGTGAGTGCAGGCACATTATAGCAGCAATGTGTATAGCTGAGTGTGAGTGCAGGTACAATATAGCAGCAGTGTGTATAGCTGAGTGTGAGTGCAGGCACAGTACTGCAGGAATGTAGAGGATGGGAAACTCAAGAACTGGCAGAGACTGCAGAGGCATGAGGGAATGAGCAGGGTAGATGTGGGCACATACATGCAGCACTCTCTGTCTGGGGAGAGAGGGGTTACAGCTATGGAGATATTACCTCCACAGTCCTGTCCCCTGATGTAAACCCCAGCATGAAGTGGATCTGCTATGGAAGTTGAGGAAGACTTCCTGGGTCAGAGTACAGTGCTGTAGACCCCGCTATGCAGACCATGCCCCTCCCCCACTCCCCCTCCCACTGTGCCATTGTATATATATATATATATTTCATTCATCTTCTGCTGTGTGCCAGTGATTTCAGAGTGTAATGTGCACAATAGTACATAAGTCATTGCGCATATACGCACGGGCGAATAAAAGATACGCTAATGCTGCAGGAATTTACGCTTTGCACCTGATGATCTGTACGCATGTGCGTAATGTTCGTGAATGTTTGCCGAACACGAACTGATTATGATAAATTTTTTTACGTTCGCGTTTAGATCCAAACCGAATATCAGGATGTTCGCTCATCACCAGTCATCATGATTGTTACCACAAATCCCATCCTCCTCCTCCATCATTGCACAGTGTGGGGTGATTGGGGCTTTGGGTTTGGTCAAATAACATGGCGGATCAGCTCACCCCCCCCCCCCCCCCCCCTCTTTTTTTCTTTTCCATCCGTTTTCTTACTGTAACATTGTATTGCATCTTGTCTCAGACATCTTCTCTTATACAGTCACCCCCGGAGCTGCATTCTAAATTCTACCATCCCCCTGGATGGAGGCTAGCAGCAGATCCAGGCTCCCTATAGACTGACTATCCTGTAGAATCTTCCAGTTACAGATGGAACAACCTCACAATCTCTGTGGTAGAAAGAGAAGGAAACAAAGTTGCAGTTTTCGTCTTTCTGCCGCATTATCGCCGCACAAGTGCCGCCACCCCGCCGCCTACTCCCTCGCATGGCTTCACACTCTCTTAGTGCTCTTCAGGGTAGAAAATCTCATTTACTCTCATTATAGTAAAGCAATTATTTCTAGCACATTAGATATATCTTGTATAAAGTGGCAGGAGCGCGCAGCGAGCACGGCGGTGGAGGAGACGGGGCCCATCTCCCAAGCATCTGCTGAATGAAAAGAGCTCAGACATCTGAAGAAGCCGCTTTGTAGATGTGGCGGTAAACAATCCGGAAAACATTACAAGTGTTCCCCTCAGATGTCTGGTGGCGGCTGCCGGCATGTGAGCGGCGCCCGCAGGATACCGCCATATGACTGCCACGGGAGGAAGGAAATATTACCAATTGGTGGCGCCCTCTTCAGGGTGAGAATGAGTGAGGGTGAGGAGTGGGTCAGGACTCCAGATATACCATGTGCAGGGATAGGGCGGTCCGAGGTGTGACATCACTAGGAGGAGATATCCCTTATATATGGAGCCGTATTCCTTATACATGGAGCCATATCCCTTATACATGGAGCCGTATTCCTTATATATGGAGCCGTATTCCTTATATATGGAGCCGTATTCCTTATATATGGAGCCGTATTCCTTATATATGGAGCCGTATTCCTTATACATGGAGCCTTATTCCTTATATATGGAGCCGTATCCCTTATACATGGAGCCGTATCCCTTATATATGGAGCCGTATCCCTTATATATGGAGCCGTATCCCTTATATATGGAGCCGTATTCCTTATATATGGAGCCGTATTCCTTATATATGGAGCCGTATTCCTTATATATGGAGCCGTATTCCTTATATATGGAGCCGTATTCCTTATACATGGAGCCTTATTCCTTATATATGGAGCCGTATCCCTTATACATGGAGCCGTATCCCTTATACATGGAGCCGTATTCCTTATATATGGAGCCGTATTCTGTATATATGGAGCCGTATCCCTTATACATGGAGCCGTATTCCTTATATATGGAGCCGTATTTTGTATATATGGAGCCGTATTACTTATATATGGAGCCGTATTCCTTATACATGGAGCCGTATCCCTTATATATGGAGCCGTATCCCTTATACATGGAGCCGTATTCCTTATACATGGAGCCGTATCCCTTATATATGGAGCCGTATCCCTTATACATGGAGCCGTATTCCTTATTCATGGAGCCGTATCCCTTATATATGGAGCCGTATTCCTTATACATGGAGCCGTATTCTGTATATATGGAGCCGTATTCTGTATATATGGAGCCGTATTCCTTATACATGGAGCCGTATTCTGTATATATGGAGCCCTATTACTTATATATGGAGCCGTATCCCTTATATATGGAGCCGTATTCCTTATATATGGAGCCGTATTCCTTATTCATGGAGCCGTATCCCTTATATATGGAGCCGTATTCCTTATACATGGAGCCGTATTCCTTATACATGGAGCTGTATTCTGTATATATGGAGCCGTATTCCTTATATATGGAGCCGTATTCTGTATATATGGAGCCGTATCCCTTATATATGGAGCCGTATCCCTTATATATGGAGCCGTATTCCTTATATATGGAGCTGTATTCTGTATATATGGAGCCGTATTCCTTATATATGGAGCCGTATTCTGTATATATGGAGCCGTATTCCTTATACATGGAGCCGTATCCCTTATACATGGAGCCGTATCCCTTATATATGGAGCCGTATTCCTTATACATGGAGCCGTATTCCTTATACATGGAGTCATATTCCTTATACATGGAGCTGTATTCTGTATATATGGAGCCGTATTCCTTATATATGGAGCCGTATCCCTTATGGAGTTGTATTACTTATATATGGAGCCGTATTCTGTATATATGGAGCCGTATTCCTTATATATGGAGCCGTATTCCTTATACATGGAGCCGTATCCCTTATGGAGTTGTATTACTTATATATGGAGCCGTATTCTGTATATATGGAGCCGTATTCCTTATACATGGAGCCGTATCCCTTATGGAGTTGTATTACTTATATATGGAGCCGTATTCTGTTTCTATGGAGCCGTATTCCTTATATATGGAGCCGTATTCTGTATATATGGAGCCGTATTCCTTATATATGGAGCCGTATTCCTTATACATGGAGCCGTATCCCTTATGGAGTTGTATTACTTATATATGGAGCCGTATTCTGTATATATGGAGCCGTATTCTGTATATATGGAGCCGTATTCCTTATACATGGAGCCGTATCCCTTATGGAGTTGTATTACTTATATATGGAGCTGTATTCTGTATATATGGAGCCGTATTCCTTATACATGGAGCCGTATCCCTTATATATGTAGCCGTATCCCTTATGGAGTTGTATTACTTATATATGGAGCTGTATTCTGTATATATGGAGCCGTATTCCTTATACATGGAGCCGTATCCCTTATATATGGAGCCGTATCCCTTATGGAGTTGTATTACTTATATATGGAGCTGTATTCTGTATATATGGAGCCGTATTCCTTATACATGGAGCTGTATTCTGTATATATGGAGCCGTATCCCTTATATATGGAGCCGTATTCTGTATATATGGAGCCGTATTCCTTATACATGGAGCCGTATCCCTTATATATGGAGCCATATTCCTTATATATGGAGCCGTATTCCTTATATATAGAGCCGTATTGCTTATGGAGTTGTATTACTTATATATGGAGCCGTATTCCTTATACATGGAGTCGTATTCTGTATATATGGAGCCGTATTCCTTATGGAGTTGTATTACTTATATATGGAGCCGTATCCCTTATGGAGTTGTATTACTTATATATGGAGCCGTCTTCCAGATTTCCCCTGATAACAGGCAGTGAATAGTGCAGGGAAAGGAGACACCTACAGGCCCCAGCTGTTTTTGTGGGGTAAGAAAATCAGGTGATTTACAGATATGTTACAGATCACACACAGATTTATTCAGCAGAAAGCAGCAGCTCAGAACTGGGGGAAGGAGACCTACAAAAGAATAACAAGTGTGGAAGGAATTGTTAGTCTCCAGGAGGGGGGATGATTTAACATGTATTTTACCTGAGCGGATGACCCCTTTAAATGACAGTGACTTAAAGGCTTAAAGGGTTCCAGCAAATAATTGGTCGACCTCTCCTTGCGGTCATTCAGTCATTGTCTTTGGTCATGTGATGCAGGATTGTGTGAACCCCATGACAGAGGTGGCAGAACATTGCTTGCTCCATCTCTGCCTGCGGCCTGGCTGCACTATAGGGGTTTCTGTACCCAACAACCCCTTTAAGTCTCTATTGATTTTCCTTTTCCATCCCTTGGGCCGTTGACTAATTTAGGAGTAGTGGAGAAGTTTTCTATCACAGGCGGTGGCCCTGGCTACATCCCGCGGTATAGAACTAGACATGAAGGAGAAGACGCTGCGGCACTCGGGTGCGGGGAGAATATTCATATGTTTCTCTGCAGTCGAGAAGACAATTCCATGGCGTCGTGAAGTGCAGCCCGTGGCCGGTCACGCTGCATGAAAAGAGAGAAAAGGAAAAATTCCAGGATTGGGGGTCTTGTTTCTTCTCAGTCTGGAGATTCATGAAAGTTTTGGCTCTGCAGGAAATGACTGTTCGGCATAATGACGGTGACGGAGAAGGAAGATCTGACGCCAGCGCTATGTGCCTGTCTGAGGCCGCCATGACGCCATCCCAGGCAGCCGCCAACATAGAATCCCAATAAGCGGGAGGTGATGTATGGAGATCATTAGCCGCCAGTGCAACGGATTCTTCTAGTGTCCACGTCCACAGCAGGAGCAGAAATCACTCATCCCGCAGCTCCTTAGGTTGATGAATGAAACAACGTCCACTCTGTTTGTCAACGTCGCCGAACAAGAAGAAAACTAACGCGCTGATTTTACGCCTATTTGCATTCAGGTTTAGATTAAAGCAGATTTCAGCGTACGGCCGAGGATCTGCAGCAGGTCCCAGCACCGACGAAAAATAGGCGGGAAAAAAACTGTATAAAGAATAAATAATACACAAAATAATGGGGATAATAATGTAGAAAAAAATAACTGAAATGACTAAAAACAATGCAACATAAAATAATTAAATAACAAATATACAAAGAAAGTAAATTACATTTTTTATTATTTATTTATTTTTACTTTACAAAAACCTCTGAAACCCTTTTGTTTTCATATGGTCACTGAACTGTACAATAAAATAATTATTCCTGTTCTGTAGACATCACAGGACACAGAGCATGCCCATATCAGTAGGGAACAGTCACAGCTCCTCCCCCTCCCTGTACAGGTCACAAAGCATGCCCACAAAACTCTCACATAGAAGTCAATAGGTGATGGTCACAGCTCCCCTCTCCCCATCCCTCCACAATGACCTCTCCCTGCCAACAAGTCCAGCCAATGATTAGAAGAAAAGGTGATTCCCTTTAAGAAAGAAAATACAAGATTTTATTCTTAAGATAATCAGAAGAAAATAAAATTCTGTATACCAGTATGTAAGTGTTTCCATGGCTCCACCTGGCCGTCTTCCTGTCCTCCGTCCCTTGTGTGCCTCCTTTATCACTACCCTGTTATACGGATATAGTGTGATATATGGGGACATAATGAACGTCCTCGGCAGATCTCGGTACAATCCATGTCCTTCGGGGTCTTCCCTGCTTCCAGGATTATACAGAACATTATAATGGCTCCCACAACAAGGTGTTACATTAAGATCCTGTGTGTTTTCCGGATCCTTCCTGTATTGTGCAAATCGTCTCATTATCGTCGCTCTGCGCCCTTGAAGGTCGGTAGGAAACAGTTCACACACAGAAATAATCAGCTATAGGACGGCACACACTATCTTATGTATAATGCATCATTATAGCGGACTGCTAGTGAAGTCACATACGGCATTCACACTGGACTGCAACTAGAAAGCAACAATTGGGGCGACCTGTATAAATAATGGTGACCCCCGGCCATTCTCAGCGCACCGCTATCTAGTTATGATGAGAGGTGAAGCCTAAAATCCTCACAGAGAGATTCATAGAAGACTAACTATACGGGGAGCAGAGGTTATACCAGAGGTCTGCAGGGTAATTGGACCCCAGGGGCCCCGTCTGACTCCTATGAGTTATACATGACAGCTGGGGGTCCCATCACAGATCCACATTGGGACCCGGTACGTACAGTTACCTCAATAATTATATAAACCATATCTTATCCCTTCATTTATAATGTGACCCCAAAAAGTACCAGCACCCCTCAAACTGAGGAGCAGCAGCTACCTGCAGACTTCTAGGATCCACTAAGATGTGTGACGCTCCGAATGTAAGAAAGAGCTGAAACTAAACTACTTCCTGCTGCGGACCTGTCACTTCCTGCTGCGGACCTGTCACTTCCTTCTGGTGACCTGTCATTTCCTGCTGGTGACCTGTCACTTCTTGCTGGTGACCTGTCACTTCCTGCTGGTGACCTGCCACTTCCTGTTCCTTCCTCGACACTTCCTGCTGCTGACCTATAACTTCCTGCTGCTGACCTGTCACTTCCTGTTCTTGCCCGGACGTGTGTGACGCTCCGAATGTAAGAAAGAGCTGAAACTAAACTACTTCCTGCTGCGGACCTGTCACTTTCTTCTGGTGACCTGTCATTTTCTGCTGGTGACCTGTCACTTCTTGCTGGTGACCTGTCACTTCCTGCTGGTGACCTGTCACTTACAGTTCCTGCCTCGACACTTCTTGCTGCTGACCTGTCACAATTCCTGCCTTGACACTTCCTGCTGCTGACCTGTCACTTCCTGTTCCTCTATCGACACTTCCTGCTTCTGACCTGTCACTTCTTGTTCCTGTATCGACACTTCCTGCTGCTGACCTGTCACTTCCTGTTCCTGTATCGACACTTCCTGTTGCTGACCTGTCACTTCCTGTTCCTGTATCGACACTTCCTGCTGCATACTTACTTCCCCTGCTGACGGGATACTTCTGACTGCTGACCTGTCACTTTCTGCTGGTGACCTGTCACTTCCTGTTCCTGCCTTGACACTTCCTGTTTGTAACCTGTCACTTCCTGTTCCTGTATCGACACTTCCTGCTGCATACTTACTTCCCCTGCTCACGGGATACTTCTGGCTGCTGACCTGTCACTTTCTGCTGCTGACCTGTCACTTCCTGTTCTTGCCCGGATACTTCCTGCTGCTGACCTGTCACTTCCTGTTCTTGCCCAGACACTTCCTGCTGCTGACCTGTCACTTCCTGCTGGTGACCTGTCACAAGTTTCTGCTGGTGACCTGTCACTTACAGTTCCTGCCTCGACACTTCTTGCTGCTGACCTGTCACTTACAATTCCTGCCTTGACACTTCCTGCTGCTGACCTGTCACTTCCTGTTCCTCTATCAACACTTCCTGCTTCTGACCTGTCACTTCTTGTTCCTGTATCAACACTTCCTGCTGCTGACCTGTCACTTCCTGTTCCTGTATCGACACTTCCTGTTCCTGTATCGACACTTCCTGCTGCATAATTACTTCCCCTGGATACTGGATACTTCTGGCTGCTGACCTGTCACTTCCTGTTCCTGCCTTGACACTTCCTGTTTGTAACCTGTCACTTCCTGTTCCTGTATCGACACTTCCTGCTGCATACCTGTCACTTACTTCTCCTGCTGACGGGATACCTCTGGCTGCTGACCTGTCACTTTATGCTGCTGACCTGTCACTTCCTGTTCCCACATCGACACTTCCGGTTGCTGACCTGTCACTTCCTGTTCCTGTATCAACACTTCCTGTTGCTTACCTGTCACTTCCTGTTCCTGTATCGACACTTCCTGCTGCATACCTGTCACTTACTTCTCCTGCTGACGGGATACTTCTGGCTGCTGACCTGTCACTTCCTGTTCCCGCCTCGACACTTCCGGTTGCTAACATGTCACTTCCTGTTCCTGTATCGACACCTCCTGCTGCTGACCTGTCACTTACTTCTCCTGCTGACGGGATAGCTCTGGCTTCTGACCTGTCACTTCCTGCTGCTGACCTGACACTTCCTGTTCCTGTATCAACACTTCCTGCTGCTGACCTGACACTTCCTGTTCCTGTATCGACACTTCCTGCTGCTGAACTGTCACTTACTTCTCCTGCTGATGGGATACCTCTGGCTTCTGACCTGTCACTTTCTGTTGGTGACCTGTCACTTCCTGTTCCCGCCTTGACACTTCCTGTTGCTAACCTGTCACTTCCTGTTCCTGTATGGACACTTCCTGCTGCTGACCTGTCACTTACTTCTCCTGCTGACGGGATACTTCTGGCTGCTGACCTGTCACTTTCTGCTGGTGACCTGTCACTTCCTATTCCTGTATCGACACTTCCTGTTCCTGTATAGACACTTCCTGCTGCTGACCTGTCACTTCCTGTTCCTGTATCGACACTTCCTGCTGCTGACCTGTCACTTCCTGTTCCTGTATCGACACTTCCTGCTGCTGACCTGTCACTTACTTCTCCTGCTGACGGGATACTTCTGGCTGCTGACCTGTCACTTTCTGCTGGTGACCTGTCACTTCCTATTCCTGTATCGACACTTCCTGTTCCTGTATCGACACTTCCTGCTGCTGACCTGTCACTTCCTGTTCCTGTATCGACACTTCCTGCTGCTGACCTGTCACTTCCTGTTCCTGTATCGACACTTCCTGCTGCTGACCTGTCACTTACTTCTGCTGACGGGATACTTCTGGCTGCTGACCTGTCACTTACTTCTGGCTGCTGACCTGTCACTTCTGGCTGCTGACCTGTCACTTTCTGCTGGTGACCTGTCACTTCCTGTTCCTGTATGGACACTTCCTGCTGCATACCTGTCACTTCCTGTTCCTGTATGGACACTTCCTGCTGTTGACCTGTCACTTCCTGTTCCTGTATCGACACTTCCTGCTGCTGACCTGTCACTTCCTGTTCCTGTATCGACACTTCCTGCTGCTGACCTGTCACTTCCTGTTCCTGTACCGACACTTCCTGCTGCTGACCTGTCACTTCCTGTTCCTGTATGGACACTTCCTGCTGCTGACCTGTCACTTACTTCTCCTGCTGACGGGATACTTCTGGCTGCTGACCTGTCACTTTCTGCTGGCTGTTTTCTGTTCTCTCAGCTTCAGCCTATAGGAGACAAAGCAGCAGAAGGAGGAGGGGCTGAGAAGGGAATTGTGGGAGGCGGCTAGAGAAGAAAGAGAGACTGCAGCCATATTGGATAGAGCAGCATGGTAGATAGAAACCAAGGCCTCACCTCTGGCGAAAGCAAACGGTACCTTCAGACATGAGACGGGTGCGGCTCCATCGTGCAGTGAGAAGAGAGCCCAGCAGCTCTATCATCTGCGCTCTGTGTCCGGAGGATACAGCCTAAACAACTCAAACAGATCGTGCCTTACTGATCGGGGATTTCAGGCTTCTATAACATTCGCCCCACACCTGAAGACGCTCCCTTTTGGAGTGAAACTAGTTGTGGAGGCGGTGTTCAGTTTTTAATTCTACTACCACAGTCCCATATAGCTTAGGTAGTGTGCCGCTATCCTGAGTGTCATCTAGGACCACCAGCTAGTGAACTTGTAATAATGTCGTGCTGGTCTGTGGAGTAGCCTTTTTAGCATCACAATCTCACAGTCTTTTATACAAGATATATTAAAAGTTACGTTTTACTTTCCATTCGGGGATATTTAGGCTCATTTGGGCTTTTGGCCCTTTGTGTTGCCAAGTTTAGAGGATACAGCCTGTGACCCCACAGCTGCCCGGTCTCCTGGAGGTCATCACCCCTGCTGGGCCCCAACTGTCCGACTGAGGTCATTGCTCCTAGGGGTAGATAGGAGGAGACTGCGCGGGGTTGTTAGTAGTTGGGAGTACTGCATACGGTACTATTACTACTAGGGTCTCCAGTATGTGCTGTAATATAACTGTATGTGCCGCCATATAAATGCCTATATCAGGGACAGGATTCGGTATGACCTGGCGGCTGGAGATACCACCGGAGCGCTGTATTCTACACAATAACTTACAGTCCCTGTCTGGAATCGTTTCGGGTTCATTCCTCTCTAAGCGTCACAGTCCATTAAATACCAGCGTGAGTTTCATCGGAGAGAACATGACATCCAGCCGCCGCCCCCACCGCGCCGCCCCTGCCCCCGCCGCGCCAATCACTAAGGCTCAGTCTGTATTTTGATAACGAGCTTAATCGACCACATCTGAGAACAGTTGGCGGATGTGTCTGCCAAATCCACCGAACCCAACACTGCCAGACGGAGCATATGTTCTTATACAGAGATGTAACATCTACTGCTGGTGTGTATAATACCGTATCATAACCATACAACACACACAATATGTCATTACACCGCCAGTTATCAGGGTAACAGACAACTGTGCCGCAACAGGACAGGGCTAAAAGAGGAAGATGCATCTAATATAATAGTTATATATCTGTACATGTGGGGGCAGGCTTAATAGTAGTTATATCCCTGTATTCCTGTATATAGGAGCAGTATTATAGTAGTATATTCCTGTATATAGGGGGCAGTATTATAGTAGTTATATTCCTGTATATAGGAGCAGTATTATAGTAGTTATATTCCTGTATATAGGAGCAGTATTATAGTAGTTATATTCCAGTATATAGGAGCAGTATTATAGTAGTTATATTCCTGTATATAGGGGCAGTATTATAGTAGTATATCCCTGTATATAGGAGCAGTATTATAGTAGTTATATCCCTGTATATAGGGGCAGTATTATAGTAGTATATCCCTGTATATAGGAGCAGTATTATAGTAGTATATTCCTGTATATAGGGGGCAGTATTATAGTACTTATATCCCTGTATATATGAGCAGTATTATAGTAGTATATTCCTGTATATAGGAGCAGTATTATAGTAGTTATATCCCTGTATATAGGAGAAGTATTATAGTAGTATATCCCTGTATATAGGAGCAGTATTATAGTAGTTATATTCCTGTATATAGGGGCAGTATTATAGTAGTATATTCCTGTATATAGGAGCAGTATTATAGTAGTTATATTCCTGTATATAGGAGCAGTATTATAGTAGTTATATTCCTGTATATAGGAGCAGTATTATAGTAGTTATATCCCTGTATATAGGGGGCAGTATTATAGTAGTATATCCCTGTATATAGGGGGCAGTATTATAGTAGCTATATCCCTGTATATAGGAGCAGTATTATAGTATTATATCCCTGTATATAGGGGGCAGTATTATAGTAGTTATATCCCTGTATATAGGAGCAGTATTATAGTAGTATATTCCTGTATATAGGGGAGCAGTATTATAGTAGTTATATTCCTGTATATAGGAGCAGTATTATAGTAGTATATTCCTCTATATAGGAGCAGTATTATAGTAGTATATTCCTGTATATAGGGGAGCAGTATTATAGTAGTTATATTCCTGTATATAGGAGCAGTATTATAGTAGTATATTCCTCTATATAGGAGCAGTATTATAGTAGTATATTCCTGTATATAGGGGAGCAGTATTATAGTAGTTATATTCCTGTATATAGGAGCAGGGCCTGCTTACATGGGCAAGTGGCAGGGCCCACAGCCACTCAAGCCCGTACATGGAAGCGCTCTCCCCAGCAGGCACAGAACGATGACGTCATTACGCCTGCTGGAGGATTCATCCCCGCGGCGCACACAAGGGAGAAGTCAGGAGGGAGAAGAGGCCCAGCTGGATTAGGTGAGTATGATTTTTTTTTTTTTTTGTGTGTGTTAAGGGAGAGTATTACTATGGGCACGTAGCAGGGGGCATTACTATGGGGCAGAGCAGGGGGCATTACTATGGGGGGAGATCAGGGGGCATTACTATGGGGCAGAGCAGGGGGCATTACTATGGGGGGAGATCAGAGGGAATTACTATGGGGGCATGGGACATTACTATGGGGGCAGAGCAGGGGGCATTTCTGTGGGGGCAGAGCAGGGGGCATTACTATGGGGCAGAGCAGGAGACATTACTATGGGGGGAGAGCAGGGGACATTACTATGGGGCAGAGCAGGCGGCATTATTATGGGGGATCAGCAGGGGACATTACTATGGGACAGAGCAGGGGACATTACTATGGGGCAGAGCAGGCGGCATTACTATGGGGGCAGAGCAGGGGACATTATTATCCGGGTAGAGCAGGGGACATTACTATGGGGGCAGGGCAGGGGACATTATTATCCGGGTAGAGCAGGGGACATTACTATGGGGGCAGAGGACATTACTATGGGGGCAGAGCAGGGGCATTTCTATGGGGGTAGGGCTGGGGACATTACTATGGGGGATCAGCAGGGGACATTACTATGGGGACAGAGCAGGGGACATTACTATAGGGACATGGCAAGGGGCATTACTATGGGGACAGAGGGCATTATTACTATATGGGGGGTACAGCATGGGGACATTATTACTATATGAAGGGCACAGCATGGGGACATTATTACTATATGGGGGGCACAGCATGGGATCCTACATACGGGACCCACATACCTCCTTACTTTACTGCACCTGACACCAAACAGTGGAGTTACTACTGTATGAAAGCCTTTGGGTGGGAAAAAGGGAAGGAAGTTGCTGGAAATGTGCGGAGCCTGAGATGTCTGTCTGACAGGTTCTGAAGAGAAGAATTGTAGCTTGAAGAAATCATCATGGTGGTCTGGGCAAGATGGAGAGGAAACGGAGAGCGATCGCCTTAGATCAAAGAAGACGTCACTTGTAAGTTACTGAATTACGTTTTTTTTCGGTATTTTGTCAAACTTTATTTGGTAGGTGTGCCCCGAGGTGTGCTAGGTGTGCCCCGAGGTGTGCTAGGTGTGCCCCGAGGTGTGCTAGGTGTGCCCCGAGGTGTGCTAGGTGTGCCCCGAGGTGTGCTAGGTGTGCCCCGAGGTGTGCTAGGTGTGCCCCGAGGTGTGCTAGGTGTGCCCCGAGGTGCGCTATACAAAGGGGCCCGCTGAGGCTCTCTCAACCAAGGGCCCACAAAAACCTGGAGCAGTATTATAGTAGTTACTCCTAGGACTTCCTTCTAGTCTGTCCTTAATGTCCCCAGCAGACCTTGGCATTAATATTCATCTTCAATCCACCAGCAAGACATGTTAACATGGATGATGGGAGGTGTCACCAGAATGTTCTATTTTCTGATTTTAGAAATTCAGAATTTTCTCTTGAGGGAAGTAAAGTTCACCTAATGTCCCCAATCTGCACAGCAGGACCCTATAGCAGTAAATGGCATTGTGGTGGCAAAATTGTTTTAAATTACCCGTCACTAGCTACATCTCTCTCAGATTTAACAGTTTATCAAATAAAATTATATATATATTTATATTTATTTAACCAATTTGGAATATTTTTACCTATAGTTCTGAGCTTCTCTTTGTTGCGGCTTTGGCCTCCTTTGCACCTTCCTGGCCCCGGCCGCCATTTATTACGCGCGGCTGATTCTCCGCTATGAGCCCTGGACACATGGAGTGATTTCCTTTGTATCTTTTCCGTCACCGGAGCTTCCACTTTTTTGCGCTTCTGAATAGTTCAATCAACTTTTTGTGGCTCTATTTCCACAACCTGCAAGATTTATAATTTTTCAGGAACTGCGATGGCTCCGAGCTGTACAAAAAACAAAATTGTCTCCAACCGAAGTAAAGTATGATTAAAAGCGGAGGAACTGAGGCTTGCAAAAACGAAAAGAGAAAGTAATTTGCTTTGAACCGAGCCATAAATCCAGAGGGCAGTAATGACCATCTCCTGACACGGGTTGGGACGTTGATGAAGTGGACACCTTGAGCCAAACTCTCCCGCTCTGTCGGCTCCTCTATGGCGGCGGCTCCTTAAAGAGAGCTTATCCTGTCCGACATAATACTAGGTCTTATCCAAGTCATAAAAATTTTCCATTCTCCCGGGAATCCATCTTTATCGATCAAACCTTTAGTATTTGTATATTGAGATTGGGGATTGGACGGATCTTGGTTTTTCATATTTTTTTAAGCTTTTTTTCACTTTGCAGAAATGTAATTGAGGCTTATGAAAAAACACAGAAGAGGAACTGGATTAATAGTCCTGGCTGGATAATGGTGTTTTGTGCTGTTGTGATGAGGATTTGTTTTTTTCGCTTTGGCATTGGATGATTTATGTCTGTGGTCAATCAATGAATACAAGATAAGCGGGGTGAAATAAAGCGCCGCGCCTGCTGCGGGTTTATCATATGGGGCCGCCATGTGAATCTGTGCTCATCAGCGATGGAGGATAGGGAAGAGGATGGAAATGAATATCTGAATGCTAAAAAAAAAATTATATCCAGCACTGAGCAAAAGTTTTAGGCAGGTGAGGAAAATGCTGCACGGTGCGAAGCTTTCAGAAGGAGAAGTGATGATCGTTTATTTCAATTTACAGAATCCAAAGTGAATGAGCAGAAAAGAAATCTAAATGTGATCAGGATTCAGTTCCCGACCTTTGTCTTCAGTTCTAGGGACGCTGCACACAGGGATATTGTAGGATCATATGGTCCGTTTACACAGAGCAATAATTCGCCCAATCCATCGTTTATTGACTTTGAAGCAACTACTTTATTTTTTATAACGATCAGCGTTTAGACGAAGAGATAAATTGTTGAAAAAAAAACGTTTTTGCGATCGTTTTAAGATCACTTTATCCAATCTCATACATTAGGGTGAATCTGTCAAACACTGTGTAGTCGAAGCGATCTACATATTTTTTGCGAATGACAAACGGAGATTTGAGAACACGTTAAAAAGACCACGATGAAGGTTTTCTCGCTCGTCGCTTGATCGTTCGCTGTGTTTACACAAGCTGATTATTGCTCAAATGCAATCGTTATCGCGAAAATTCAAACGATAATCGCTCTGTGTAAACGGACCATTAGTCTGCTCTATAATGAACCAGTTATAACAAACAGATGAAATAATTAGTGGAGTTGCCGGACTGCTTGGTTTTGGCAAAACCTGAATGCTCGGTATTTGACTCCTGGCATCTGGAGAAGTTAGATGCCAATGAGAAGTCTGGACAACTGTAAAATCTGGCAGTCGGAAGGGGGAATTTGATCAGGATTATGAACTTACCTCTCCCCACGCCCTCCCCCCCCCCCCCCAGGTCAGTCCATCAGCCAGGACAGGCATTTTCCCACGAGTCGTGTCGTCAACACAACTTGGCGGGGATCCTGAGGCCAGTCCTGCCACTCACGCTCACCAGGGGCTCGGGGAGAGGTAAGTTCATACTACTGATCAAATTCCCACCTGCCCCTGCCAGATTTGAAAATAGGCCAGACTTCACCTTTAAGGGAGTTCTGGAAAACATGGATAAAGCCATAGGCCATTGGCTGTGTCCATGTGTTCCTGGCAGTCTTGGGACAGTATCTAACTTCTCCAGATGCTAAGAGTGAAATTTTTATATATGGATTGAAACACAGTCCTTATTTGTGTAAGAGGCTTTAAACTGGGTAAGGAACAGCCAAACTCTGCTACAGAGGGGAGATTGTAATAAGTCCGCAGGCCTCTCTCGCCCCAGTCCGGCTACACAATCACCTATGGGTTGATGGGTTCCAATGGCAGCCAGGGGCCTGTGTACGTCTGTCATGTATTTGTAGACCCTTTTATGTGCTAAGCTTTGGGTGCCAAATTGCTTATGGCTGTGTCAATACAGGAGTGGGGTAACAGAGGGTTAAAGTTATAACAGAGGTGGTTTTCCAGTAGAGGAACGTCCTTCTCAATGTTTTGGATGAACCAGTGCTCAGCTTCTTCTCTTCCATGGGTCCAAAAGTTCCAAAAGGATTAGATAGACAAAAAAGCATTGGACACTGCTGACAGACCTCAGAGTCTGCTCCATCTTTGTATTCAGCTTGGACGGCCACATACACAGTGATTAGAGAGGCGGACGGCGCCATTGACGTTCATCTTCTCCAAGGTTACAATGGAAGGGTGAGAAAGGGATGGTGGCAGATATCAGATCTGTGTATAACTTGTCACTCACAAAATCAGAGTAAAACAAAGATGGCAGCTGCTCAAAACTATGTTAATGAGAAAACGCAGAAAACGAATCCCCCGTGACTCGTCTGTGTCTCCACAATAAACAGGGAGTTTAAAATATGTCTAGTCTAATGAAAGTGACAAAATAGATCACATCCCGCCCATCCCCCGAGCCATGAATCATTAATACTGCACAGTACATGTTTAATATTGAATATAGTAAAGTCTCCGAGGCCGGAACGCGTGGTAACTATAACAGGTAGTGGAGGAATGGATGTCCGCAGGTGATGGGAGCAATGCAAATATGATGGAAGAAGTGGATTTATACTATATAACAAAAAATTATCCCCCCCATAATAACATGGATGAGGTATAGTAGTATCCTGTAGAGGTATATATGGATGAGGTATAGTATCCTGTAGAGGTATATATGGATGAGGTATAGTAGTATCCTGTAGAGGTATATATGGATGAGGTATAGTATCCTGTAGAGGTATATATGGATGAGGTATAGTATCCTGTAGAGCAGTGATTTTCAACCTTTTTTGAGCCGCGGCACACTTTTTATACTTAAAAAATCCCGGGGCACACCACCAACCAAAATGGCACAAAATGACACTAAAACAGTACATATTATACATATAGTTCACGGAGTTCACTCTTGGGGGTTTTAAATCAGCTTCTTATCACCACAAGAGCTGCTTTTTAAGCCCTCAAGAGTGACATATGCCGGGCAGAGATCCTTTCAATAAATTATTCATTTTAAAAAAAGTGAAATAAAAAAGGATAACCCCCTCATATATACAATCCCATGTAACCTCATACATACAGTGCCATGTATTCCCATATATATATATATATATATATATATATATATATATATATAACAGTCCCATGAAAACTCATACATACAGTCCCACGTATATGAGCACATAATTATCAGCACCATATACTGTGGTGATGTGCACTGTATAGCCACAGTATATGGTGCTGATAATTATGTGGCTCATATAACTGCAGTATAAAGGGGTACAATGAGACGTACTATGGCCATGAGGCCAGAGTACAAGTGCCCCCTGCTTTGCCCTCATACAGTAATAATGCCCCCTGCAGTATGCCCCATATAATAATAATGCCCCCTGCAGTATGCCCCCATATAATAATAATAATGCCCCCTGCAGTATGCCCCATATAATAATAATGCCCCCTGCAGTATGCCCCATATAATAATAATGCCCCCTGCAGTATGCCCCCATATAATAATAATGCCCTCTGCAGTATGCCCCCATATATTAATAATGCCCTCTGCAGTATGCCCCCATATAATGCCCCCTGCAGTATGCCCCCATATATTAATAATGCCCTCTGCAGTATGCCCCCATATATTAATGCCCCCTGCAGTATGCCCCATATAATGCCCCCTGCAGTATGCCCCCATATAATGCCCCCTGCAGTATGCCCCCATATATTAATGCCCCCTGCAGTATGCCCCCATATAATGCCCCCTGCAGTATGCCCCCATATAATGCCCCCTGCAGTATGCCCCCATATATTAATGCCCCCTGCAGTATGCCCCCATATAATGCCCCCTGCAGTATGCCCCCATATAATGCCCCCTGCAGTATGCCCCCATATATTAATGCCCCCTGCAGTATGCCCCCATATATTAATGTCCCCTGCAGTATGCCCCCATATAATGCCCCTTGCAGTATGCCCCCCATATAATGCCCCCTGCAGTATGCCCCCATATATTAATAATGCCCTCTGCAGTATGCCCCCCATATAATGCCCCCTGCAGTATGCCCCCATATATTAATAATGCCCTCTGCAGTATGCCCCCATATATTAATGTCCCCTGCAGTATGCCCCCATATAATGCCCCCTGCAGTATGCCCCCATATAATGCCCCCTGCAGTATGCCCCCATATATTAATAATGCCCTCTGCAGTATGCCCCCCATATAATGCCCCCTGCAGTATGCCCCCATATAATGCCCCCTGCAGTATGCCCCCATATAATAATAATAATGCCCCCTGCAGTATGCCCCCCATATAATGCCCCCTGCAGTATGCCCCCATATATTAATAATGCCCTCTGCAGTATGCCCCCATATATTAATGTCCCCTGCAGTATGCCCCCATATAATGCCCCCTGCAGTATGCCCCCATATAATGCCCCCTGCAGTATGCCCCCATATATTAATGCCCCCTGCAGTATGCCCCATATAATGCCCCCTGCAGTATGCCCCCATATAATGCCCCCTGCAGTATGCCCCCATATATTAATGCCCCCTGCAGTATGCCCCCATATATTAATGTCCCCTGCAGTATGCCCCCATATATTAATGTCCCCTGCAGTATGCCCCCATATATTAATGTCCCCTGCAGTATGCCCCCATATATTAATGTCCCCTGCAGTATGCCCCCATATATTAATGTCCCCTGCAGTATGCCCCCATATATTAATGTCCCCTGCAGTATGCCCCCATATATTAATGTCCCCTGCAGTATGCCCCCATATAATGCCCCCTGCAGTATGCCCCCATATATTAATGTCCCCTGCAGTATGCCCCCCATATAATGCCCCCTGCAGTATGCCCCCATATAATGCCCCCTGCAGTATGCCCCCATATAATGCCCCCTGCAGTATGCCCCCATATAATGTCCCCTGCAGTATGCCCCCATATATTAATGTCCCCTGCAGTATGCCCCCATATAATGTCCCCTGCAGTATGCCCCCATATATTAATGTCCCCTGCAGTATGCCCCCATATAATGTCCCCTGCAGTATGCCCCCATATATTAATGTCCCCTGCAGTATGCCCCCATATATTAATGTCCCCTGCAGTATGCCCCCATATATTAATGTCCCCTGCAGTATGCCCCCATATATTAATGTCCCCTGCAGTATGCCCCCATATAATGCCCCTTGCAGTATGCCCCCCATATAATGCCCCCTGCAGTATGCCCCCATATAATGCCCCCTGCAGTATGCCCCCATATAATGCCCCCTGCAGTATGCCCCCATATAATGCCCCCTGCAGTATGCCCCCATATAATGCCCCCTGCAGTATGCCCCCATATATTAATGCCCTCTGCAGTATGCCCCCATATAATGCCCCCTGCAGTATGCCCCAATATAATGCCCCCTGCAGTATGAGAATATGCACCAATAGTTTTAAAAAAAACAAAACAACAAACCATCATACTCACCTAATCGGCGCTGTGTGTTCTCCCTCCTCTTCAGGCTCCGTCCTGTGAGCCGCGGCGACTGAACCTCCGGCAGGCGTGATGACGTCACATCATCACGCCTGCCGGAGAGGTCACGTCCCGGCCTCCCATAGGCTGCTGGCATGAAGTGCCGCGGCCTATGGGAGTCAATGTCAGAGCAGGACGCTGACAGGTCCTGCTCTGACATTGTGCGCGATTGAATGTTTCGCCCGCTCACTGTGTGAGCGGGCGGAACATCAATCCATCGGCATATCCCTAGAAGCTGCGCGGCCGCAGCTTCTAGGGATATTAAAGGGACAGTTTCTAATTTCCGACCGGGATCCCGCGGCACAGCTGGCGGGTTCTCACGGCACACCAGTGTGCCGCGGCACCCCGGTTGGGAAACGCTGCTGTAGAGGTATATATGGATGAGGTATAGTATCCTGTAGAGGTATATATGGATGAGGTATAGTAGTATCCTGTAGAGGTATATATGGATGAGGTATAGTAGTATCCTGTAGAGGTATATATGGATGAGGTATAGTACTATCCTGTAGAGGTATATATGGATGAGGTATAGTACTATCCTGTAGAGGTATATATGGATGTGGTATAGTAGTATCCTGTAGAGGTATATATGGATGAGGTATAGTAGTATCCTGTAGAGGTATATATGGATGAGGTATAGTATTATCCTGTAGAGGTATATATGGATGAGGTATAGTATCCTGTAGAGGTATATATGGATGAGGTATAGTATCCTGTAGAGGTATATATGGATGAGGTATAGTAGTATCCTGTAGAGGTATATATGGATGAGGTATACTATCCTGTAGAGGTATATATGGATGAGGTATAGTAGTATCCTGTAGAGGTATATATGGATGAGGTATAGTACTATCCTGTAGAGGTATATATGGATGAGGTATAGTAGTATCCTGTAGAGGTATATATGGATGAGGTATAGTAGTATCCTGTAGAGGTATATATGGATGAGGTATAGTAGTATCCTGTAGAGGTATATATGGATGAGGTATAGTATTATCCTGTAGAGGTATATATGGATGAGGTATAGTATCCTGTAGAGGTATATATGGATGAGGTATAGTAGTATCCTGTAGAGGTATATATGGATGAGGTATAGTATTATCCTGTAGAGGTATATATGGATGAGGTATAGTATCCTGTAGAGGTATATATGGATGAGGTATAGTAGTATCCTGTAGAGGTATATATGGATGAGGTATAGTACTATCCTGTAGAGGTATATATGGATGAGGTATAGTAGTATCCTGTAGAGGTATATATGGATGAGGTATAGTATCCTGTAGAGGTATATATGGATGAGGTATAGTATCCTGTAGAGGTATATATGGATGAGGTATAGTAGTATCCTGTAGAGGTATATATGGATGAGGTATAGTATCCTGTAGAGGTATATATGGATGAGGTATAGTACTATCCTGTAGAGGTATATATGGATGAGGTATAGTACTATCCTGTAGAGGTATATATGGATGAGGTATAGTAGTATCCTGTAGAGGTATATATGGATGAGGTATAGTAGTATCCTGTAGAGGTATATATGGATGAGGTATAGTATCCTGTAGAGGTATATATGGATGAGGTATAGTATCCTGTAGAGGTATATATGGATGAGGTATAGTATCCTGTAGAGGTATATATGGATGAGGTATAGTAGTATCCTGTAGAGGTATATATGGATGAGGTATAGTATCCTGTAGAGGTATATATGGATGAGGTATAGTAGTATCCTGTAGAGGTATATATGGATGAGGTATAGTAGTATCCTGTAGAGGTATATATGGATGAGGTATAGTATCCTGTAGAGGTATATATGGATGAGGTATAGTACTATCCTGTAGAGGTATATATGGATGAGGTATAGTAGTATCCTGTAGAGGTATATATGGATGAGGTATAGTATCCTGTAGAGGTATATATGGATGAGGTATAGTATCCTGTAGAGGTATATATGGATGAGGTATAGTATTATCCTGTAGAGGTATATATGGATGAGGTCTGGTATATACATTCCCCCCCCCCATGTTCACCCGTACCCCTTTCATCCATCGCAATGACTTTTCCATATTGTTATTGTTGTAAATTTAAAAGCAAAGAGAACAAAGAATAAAAAATAAAGAAGGAAAGTTTTTGCCGTCGCCGCTCGCACAGAACATTGTCTTCCAAAACAGAAAGTGACATAAATGAGTTGTGAGCGGCTCCGGGGAGAGGAGGACGAGGTGCGTGAAGCTCCGGCTATAATGCTTCCTCAGAAAAACAAAAATAGTAGAGAAAAAGCCACAGCGGGGAAACGGGAGAGAGGGAGAAACCACAGCGGGGAAACGGGAGAGAGGGTGGAGCCACAGCGGGGAAACGGGAGAGAGGGAGAAGCCACAGCGGGGAAACGGGAGAGAGGGAGAAGCCACAGCGGGGAAACGGGAGAGAGGGTGGAGCCACAGCGGGGAAACGGGAGAGAGGGTGGAGCCACAGCGGGGAAACGGGAGAGAGGGTGGAGCCACAGCGGGGAAACGGGAGAGAGGGAGAAGCCACAGCAGGGAAACGGGAGAGAGGGTGGAGCCACAGCGGGGAAACGGGAGAGAGGGTGGAGCCACAGCGGGGAAACGGGAGAGAGGGTGGAGCCACAGCGGGGAAACGGGAGAGAGGGTGGAGCGCCCAGGGCCGCAAGAGGAACCTCAACTTTCTTAAGTCTTCTTCCTCTATACATTCCGGAGACCGAGCCATGGTAAACACGTTCCAGGGTATAATGCGACCTCTATCTATCTATCTATCTCCTATCTATCTACACTACCGTTCAAAAGTTTGGGGTCACACTGAAATGTCCTTATTTTTTAAGGAAAAACACTGTACCTTTCAATGAAGATAACTTTAAACTAGTCCTAACTTTAAACCAATCCCCTCTATACATTGCTAATGTGGTAAGTGACTATTCTAGCTGCAAATGTCGGGTGTTTGGTGCAATATCTACATAGGTGTATAGAGGCCCATTTCCAGCAACTATCACTCCAGTCTTCTAATGGTACAAGGTGTTTGCTCATTGGCTCAGAAGGATAATTGATGATTAGAAAACCCTTGTGCAATCATGTTCACACATCTGAAAACAGTCTAGCTGGTTACAGAAGCTACAAAACTGACCTTCCTTTGAGCAGATTGTGTTTCTGGATCATCACATTTGTGGGGTCAATTAAACGCTCAAAATGGCCAGAAAAAGAGAACTTTTATCTGAAACTCGACAGTCTATTCTTGTTCTTAGAAATGAAGGCTATTCCATGCCAGAAATTGCTAAGAAATTGAAGATTTCCTACAACGGCGTGTACTACTCCCTTCAGAGGACAGCACAAACAGGCTCTAACCAGAGTAGAAAAAGAAGTGGGAGGCCGCGTTGCACAACTAAGCAAGAAGATAAGCACATTAGAGTCTCTAGTTTGAGAAACAGACGCCTCACAGGTCCCCAACTGGCATCTTCATTACATAGTACCCGCAAAACACCAGTGTCACCATCTACAGGGAAGAGGCGGCTGCCGGATTTTGGGCTTCAGGGCAGAGTGGCAAAGAAAAAGCCATATCTGAGACCGGCCAATAAAAGAAAAAGATTAATATGGGCAAAAGAACACAGAGATTGGACAGAGGAAGACTGGAAAAAAGTGTTGTGGACGATGGATGAATCCAAGTGTGAGGTGTTTGGATGACAAAGAAGAAGGTTTGTGAGACGCAGAACAAATGAGAAGATGCAGGAAGAATGCCTGACGCCATCTGTTATACATGGTGGAGGTCATGTGATGGTCTGGGGTTGGTGCTGGTAAGGTGGGAGATTTGTACAGGGTAAAAGGGATTGTGAATAAGGAAGGCCATCACTCTGCACCGCCATGCCATACCCAGTGGGCAGCGCTTGGTTGGAGCCAATTTCATCCTACAACAGGACAATGACCCTAAACACCTCCAAATTGTGCAAGAACTATTTCCGGCAGAAGCGGCAGCTGGTATTCTATCATAGGTAATGGAGTGGCCAGCGCAGTCACCAGATCACCACCCCATTGTGGGAGCAGCTGGACCGTATGGTACGCCAGAAGTGCCCATCCAACCAATCCAACTTGTGGGAGCTGCTTCTAGAAGCGTGGGGGGCAATTTCTCCAGCTTACCCCAACAGATTAATAGCTAGAATGCCAAAGGTGGGCAATGCTGGAACTGCTGCACAAGGAGGATTCTGGGACGGAAGCAAAGTGTGATGGAAGAACAATGTTATTTCACATACAAATCAGTATTTCTAACCTTGTCAATGTCTTGGCTCTATTTTCTATCCATTTCACAACGTGCGGTGGTGAAGAAGTGCGACTTTTCATGGAAAACACTAAATTGGTTGGGTAACCCCATACTTTTGAATGGTAGTGTATATCTATCTATCTATCTATCTATCTATCTCCTATCTATCTATCTATCTATCTATCTATCTCCTATCTATCTATCTATCTATCTATCTATCTCCTATCTATCTATCTATCTATCTATCTATCTATCTATCTATCTATCTATCTCCTATCTATCTATCTATCTATCTATCTATCTATCTACCTATCTATCTATCTATCTATCTATCTATCTATCTCCTATCTATCTATCTATCTCCTATCTATCTATCTATCTCCTATCTATCTATCTATCTATCTATCTATCTATCTATCTATCTATCTCCTATCTATCTATCTATCTATCTATCTATCTATCTATCTCCTATCTATCTATCTCCTATCTATCTCCTCTATCTATCTATCTATCTCCTATCTATCTATCTATCTCCTATCTATCTATCTATCTATCTATCTATCTATCTATCTATCTCCTATCTATCTATCTATCTCCTATCTATCTATCTATCTATCTATCTATCTATCTATCTATCTCCTATCTATCTATCTATCTATCTATCTATCTATCTATCTATCTATCTATCTACCTATCTATCTATCTATCTATCTATCTATCTATCTATCTATCTATCTCCTATCTATCTATCTATCTCCTATCTATCTATCTATCTCCTATCTATCTATCTATCTATCTATCTATCTATCTATCTATCTCCTATCTATCTATCTCCTATCTATCTCCTCTATCTATCTATCTATCTCCTATCTATCTATCTATCTCCTATCTATCTATCTATCTATCTATCTATCTATCTATCTCCTATCTATCTATCTATCTATCTATCTATCTCCTATCTATCTATCTATCTATCTATCTATCTATCTCCTATCTATCTATCTATCTATCTATCTATCTATCTATCTACCTATCTATCTATCTATCTATCTATCTATCTATCTCCTATCTATCTATCTATCTCCTATCTATCTATCTATCTCCTATCTATCTATCTATCTATCTATCTATCTCCTATCTATCTATCTATCTATCTATCTATCTATCTATCTATCTCCTATCTATCTATCTCCTATCTATCTCCTCTATCTATCTATCTATCTCCTATCTATCTATCTATCTCCTATCTATCTATCTATCTATCTATCTATCTATCTATCTATCTATCTCCTATCTATCTATCTCCTATCTATCTCCTATCTATCTATCTATCTATCTATCTATCTATCTATCTATCTATCTATCTATCTATCTATCTCCTATCTATCTATCTATCTCCTATCTCCTATCTATCTATCTATCTATCTATCTATCTATCTATCTATCTCCTATCTATCTATCTATCTATCTATCTATCTCCTATCTATCTATTTCCTATCTATCTATCTATCTATCTATCTATCTATCTATCTATCTATCTATCTATCTATCCATCCATCCCTCCATACCTCCATCCATCCCTCCATCCATCCCTCCATCCCTCCCTCCATACCTTCATACCTCCCTCCCTCCATCCCTCCCTCCCTCCATCCCTCCATCCATACCTCCATCCCTCCCTCCCTCCCTCCATCCATACCTCCCTCCCTCCATCCCTCCATCCCTCCCTCCATCCCTCCCTCCCTCCCTCCATCCATCCCTCCATCCATCCCTCCATCCATCCATCCATCCATCCATCCATCCCTCCATCCATACCTCCATACCTCCCTCCATCCATCCCTCCCTCCCTCCATCCATCCATCCATCCATCCCTCCCTCCATCCCTCCCTCCATCCATCCATCCATCCATCCATCCCTCCCTCCCTCCCTCCATCCCTCCCTCCCTCCCTCCATCCATCCATCCCTCCCTCCCTCCATCCCTCCCTCCATCCATCCATCCATCCATCCATCCATCCCTCCCTCCATCCCTCCCTCCATCCATCCATCCCTCTATCCATCCATCCCTCCATCCATACCTCCATACCTCCCTCCATCCATCCCTCCCTCCCTCCATCCCTCCCTCCATCCATCCATCCATCCATCCATCCATCCATCCCTCCCTCCATCCCTCCCTCCCTCCATCCATCCATCCATCCCTCCCTCCCTCCATCCCTCCCTCCATCCATCCATCCATCCCTCCATCCCTCCCTCCATCCATCCCTCCCTCCATCCATCCATCCATCCATCCATCCATCCATCCATCCCTCCATCCATCCCTCCATACCTCCCTCCATCCATCCCTCCCTCCCTCCATCCCTCCCTCCCTCCCTCCCTCCCTCCCTCCATCCATCCATCCATCCATCCATCCATCCCTCCCTCCCTCCCTCCCTCCCTCCCTCCCTCCCTCCCTCCCTCCCTCCCTCCCTCCCTCCCTCCCTCCCTCCATCCATCCCTCCATCCATCCCTCTATCCATCCCTCCATCCATCCATCCATCCATCCCTCCCTCCATACCTCCATCCCTCCCTCCATCCATCCCTCCCCGATGTTGGCAGCTGTTACATTATTTCGTGCCCCCCTCCCTGGTGTTTGTTGGCCGCTTTGCCGTGTAGTCTTCTGCGGCTGCGGTTATATTGCATTCCCTGCAGCAGCCTCCACCTCAAACAATCCTTTCTTCTAGTCTCCAGTATTTCATCGCTTTCATCTTGGCTCAGTCTCCCCGGGGAGCGCAGCTTTCATCACTTTACCTTTATGCCGCCCTCCCCCATGTTTATAACAAGTGGAGTAAAGTTTACCATTCTGCATCACCCGGGGCCGAGCGGAGCCCAGATCTATAAGTGTTTACTGTGCCGCTGCTCTCCAAAGGGGGGAGACAGCTATCTGTGTGCCCCCTGTGATGGTAAACTGTGGCCAGGCTTGTGGGGCCCCTGAGGTCGCCGACCCTGTGATGGTGAACATGTGCCCCCCTACTAGCTATAGGCTGCTCCTTCTATGTCTTTGTTTCAGTTTAAAGGGTTTCTCTGGAGAAAAAAAGCTTCTGTTGTCCTTTGAAGTGGTGTATTTTATCCAGTTTTCCATTGCTTATCAGCTGCTGTATGTTCTGCAATGCTGTATGTTCTGTGTATTTTCTCCAGTGTGACACAGTGCTCTCTGCTGCCACCTCTGTCCATGTCAGGAACTGTCCAGAGCAGCAGAGGTTTTCTATGGGGATTTGCTGCTGCTCTGGACAGTTCTTGACATGGACAGAGGTGGCAGCAGAGAGCACTGTGTCAGACTGGAGAGAATACACCACTTCCTGCAGGACATACAGCAGCTGATAAGTACTGGGAGACTGGAGATTATTATATAGAAGTACTTTACAGAGCTATATAACTTTATATATCTACTGCTTTACCATATCAGGGGTACTTTGCTAATAAGTACAGGATCTGTTAACCCCTGCATGACAGTCCACTTAATAGCATGGTGGAGTTCCCTCCCCAGTCCTGCTTTGGTTCCTCTATGGGAATGTAATATAAGTATCCCCGGACCCCCAGTAGCTGTGCATTACAGACCCCCGTGCTGCTAAGATTTACGTCTTCCTGTCTTCTCACCTATGATACATTGTAGCCAACAAGTAAGATAAAGCGTAAAAGTTCCCGAGCCCATCAATCGTTCCCGGTCACCTGACGCATAAATTGCTTTTACGTGAACCTCATTGAAGCCGGACAAAGCATCAACCACCACATCCCCGCAGACATTATACCGCGCTCGACAGCCCCATTGTTCTGGCGGATATAAATGGCCTCCATCCAGCACTTCATTGACTGAAAAATCTAAATTCCATTTGGTTCTTTCATGGGTTTCTATGGGACATTGTTGGGTCGGTCCTATCATTGCCGCGGTGCAGCCAGGCTACGCTGCTCTTATTTACTGCTCTCCAAAGTGGAAAACTACAGAAACAATTGGGCTGCAATAATACCGTACAAAGGGCACGAGAAGGTGGGTGCTACTAGGAATAATATGGACAGATATGGCACTAGGATTTATAGGGGACCCCTCCTCACCCCAAGAATGGGGGATCTGTATCCCCGCTATGTCTATGACCTCTGCTGTAATGGGAAGGATGATGTCATTTTCTATTATAGTCACAATATAAGGTGCATGTGGGTATGGAGACCAAATCCCTCCATCGCGTATGAAGACACCAGGATATGGATGACCAGTTGGGGCCAAGGCTTAGATTGTACAATAGAAACAAGTGATGCTTTAGGTAAGTGGGCACTGGGCGCCCATTCTTCTATTAAGACCCTTCATATTCATGTACACCGACTACTTCACCAATCCCAGATGGATCCAGATCTCTGTGGAGAAACATGGCCGCTCAGATGGATCCAGATCTCTATAGAGAAACATGGCCGGTCAGATGGATCCAGATCTCTGTAGAGAAACATGGCTGATCAGATGGATCCAGATCTCTGTGGAGAAACATGGCCGGTCAGATGGATCCAGATCTCTATAGAGAAACATGGCCGGTCAGATGGATCCAGATCTCTGTGGAGAAACATGGCCGGTCAGATGGATCCAGATCTCTATAGAGAAACATGGCCGATCAGAAGGATCCAGATCTCTGTGGAGAAACATGGCTGGTCAGATGGATCCAGATCTCTATAGAGAAACATGGCCAGTCAGATGGATCCAGATCTCTGTGGAGAAACATGGCTGGTCAGATGGATCCAGATCTCTGTGGAGAAACATGGCCGGTCAGATGGATCCAGATCTCTGTGGAGAAACATGGCTGGTCAGATGGATCCAGATCTCTATAGAGAAACATGGCCTGGTCAGATGGATCCAGATCTCTGTGGGGAAACATGGCCGATCAGACGGATCCAGATCTCTGAGGAGAAACATGGCCGGTCAGATGGATCCAGATCTCTGTGGAGAAACATGGCCGGTCAGATGGATCCAGATCTCTGAGGAGAAACATGGCCGGTCAGATGGGTCCAGATCTCTATATAGAAACATGGCCGGTCAGATGGATCCAGATCCCTATAGAGAAACATGACCGGTCAGATGGATCCAGATCTCTGTGGAGAAACATGGCCGCTCAGATGGATCCAGATCTCTATAGAGAAACATGGCCGGTCAGATGGATCCAGATCTCTGTAGAGAAACATGGCTGATCAGATGGATCCAGATCTCTGTGGAGAAACATGGCCGGTCAGATGGATCCAGATCTCTATAGAGAAACATGGCCGGTCAGATGGATCCAGATCTCTGTGGAGAAACATGGCCGGTCAGATGGATCCAGATCTCTATAGAGAAACATGGCCGATCAGAAGGATCCAGATCTCTGTGGAGAAACATGGCTGGTCAGATGGATCCAGATCTCTATAGAGAAACATGGCCAGTCAGATGGATCCAGATCTCTGTGGAGAAACATGGCTGGTCAGATGGATCCAGATCTCTGTGGAGAAACATGGCCGGTCAGATGGATCCAGATCTCTGTGGAGAAACATGGCTGGTCAGATGGATCCAGATCTCTGTGGAGAAACATGGCTGGTCAGATGGATCCAGATCTCTGTGGAGAAACATGGCCGGTCAGATGGATCCAGATCTCTATATAGAAACATGGCCGGTCAGATGGGTCCAGATCTCTGTGGAGAAACATGGCCGGTCAGATGGATCCAGATCTCTGTGGAGAAATATGGCCGGTCAGATGGATCCATGTTCATCCGTTCATGGCAGCTATTTATCTTATGGCTGTAGGAGACAGCCAGCAGGACAGTGCACCATCCCCAGGGTTGTACAGTCAGGCATTGGCTCCAGAAACATGACAGTAACTTTACCTTACTTTCCCAGACTTAGAAGTCTCCAGATTTCAATACTATTGACATGTCTGGGACGAGGTAAAACGGGCTGCTCAGACCATGTCAGAATATTCATTGAATGCGACAAGGACTCCGAGCAGTGATCCTGTCCACGTGGGCCGATTTCGGCTTCATCACCTGTTGGGGTCTGTGATGAACTGATGCAGTTCTGGAGGCTGATGGAGGTCTGACCCCAGGTGGACTGATGAAGAGGACATCCAGTGTTAGTGTGGAGCCGGTATTTCTCAGTATTTTTCCTCCTTCTTTGCTCGGATTATTTTCCCATCCTCGCTCTCCACCCCGCATCCCTCCCGTGTCTCCCGCATGGCTCCATCTGATTGATAGTTTGTCATAATTAGACATTTGGATGAGCCTCCGTATAACTAGTATCCACAAATTATTATCCTTCGGCAAAAATGTTACACCATCATTTATTTTCGGCGGTGTCTCAGATTGCAAATGAGCGTTTTTATTGTAAAGGTGAAAGACATAGTTTATCTGTGCGGCTGCACTAGTGCGCGCATTCATCATGCCGGTGTCACCGCGCTCCTCAATGCCGGCCGCACTCAGGAGAGGAAAAAAACCTGACAATCATGAAATACATATCTGATAAGCTGCAGGAATGTGGCGCCATATGCCGGCTAATGGTGGCGGTATTACTGTACATTACTGATCATCATTATGCCGCGCTGACACTTGGATCAGTCGCTCACAATCAGCTGAGAAAACTATGGACGTCTGGATCATTTTTTTCCATTAAAGGATTGTGGAGAATTTTTTTCTCAATTCTCTTGAAGATATATGTATGTGTGGGCCCCGCAATGTCTGGATATCATTACCCTCCGCTAATGCAGTATGCAGAATGATCTCACATCCATCATGTGCCCTGGCAGTGGTCGGGCAAATGGATAGTACATGGCTCTTGATACTGATGACATTGCTATAGGGTCTTCATGGGTGGCACTATGTTATGGGCACTGTTGCTGGCATTAATATAGGGGGCCAGGTGGACGACGCGAATATAGGAGAACCATATGGGTAGCATTGTTTAGGGGCACTGTGGCTGCTATTGATATAAGGGGCCATGTGGTTGACAATGGTATAGGGGTCCATGTGGCCAACACACATCTAGGGGAGCCATGTGGAGGCCCTATGTAAGGGCAGTGTGGCCCTCACTAATATAGGGCCCCATGTGGGTGACACTATTTTTTGGCTGCTGTAGCTTGATATAGGGTATCATAATATGGGGGGCAGTATGACTGGCATTGATGTAGGGTTTCCTGTGCATGTAACTAGTTTGGGGGCAATATGTCATTTTTGGGCATAACTGGTCGTCATTAATGGGTAACAGGTCAATTTATTAAGGAAAAAGAAGCAAGGTGCAGGGCCGGAGAAGCAAGGAGTAGGCCGGAGAAGCAAGGAGTAGGGCCGGAGAAGCAAGGAGTAGGCCGGAGAAGCAAGGAGTAGGGCCGGAGAAGCAAGGCGCAGGGCCGGAGAAGGGAAGCGCAGGGCCAGAGAAGCGAGGCACAGGGCCGGAGAAGCGAGGCGCAGGGCCGGAGAAGCGAGGCACATGGCTGGAGAAGCGAGGCGCAGGGCCGGAGAAGCGAGGAGTAGGCCGGAGAAGCGAGGAGTAGGCCGGAGAAGCGAGGCGTAAGCCGGAGAAGCGAGGCGTAGGCCGGAGAAGCGAGGCGTAAGCCGGAGAAGCGAGGCGTAGGGCAGGAGAAACGAGGCGCAGGGCCGGAGAAGCGAGGCGTAGGCCGGAGAAGCAAGGAGTAGGGCCGGAGAAGCGAGGCACATGGCTGGAGAAGCGAGGTGTAGGCCGGAGAAGCGAGGCGTAGGGCAGGAGAAGCAAGGCGCAGGGCCGGAGAAGCAAGGTGCAGGGCCGGAGAAGCAAGGCGCAGGGCCGGAGAAGCAAGGAGTAGGGCCGGAGAAGCGAGGCGCAGGGCCGGAGAAGCGAGGCGTAGGGCCGGAGAAGCGAGGCGTAGGGGCAGAGAAGCGAGGCGCAGGGGCGGATAAGCAAGGTGCAGGGCCGGAGAAGCAAGGAGTAGGCCGGAGAAGCGAGGCACATGGCTGGAGAAGCAAGGTGCAGGGCCGGAGAAGCGAGGTGCAGGGCCGGAGAAGCAAGGCGTAAGGCTGCAGAATAATACCCCCAAACCAAACTACTGTAAACTTACTGACCCCATGAAGACGTGAACAGGAGCCGAGCCTCTGTTATGGGAGATCCATGGTTATTTACCGTCTTCCACCTCCCCATGTTTTCTGGCTCAAAGCAAAAAGTAATCTTCAGGCCGCCCCTGGGAATGTGAATTGTTGGCCGCACCTCATTTCCTGGACGCTCCTGTTGTCCGTGGCCTAATAACGTTATCATCAGAATTGATATTGCTTGCATTGCCCTGATGTGCAGATGAGTAATTTAGACTACATAAAGGTTAGCGGCTTCAAAGTAATTAAGTTATTACCGTGATTTAAGCAAAGAGTAACCTTGGGAAGCTGCTCGCCGCGCTCACCGGGGTCTGTAAATTAATGAGAAAACGCAGTTTAGGGACGGGCGATGACAGAACAGCGTTAACCCTGTGTGTTCTCAATGTTGACGGCTCCCATTATGGACGTTTATAGATTTGTGGAAATCAATGACAAATAGAAAACAAAAATGATACAAAAAGTTGAACAATATTCTCGACTCTATACACTTAATGAGAGGAAGAATAAACTACTTTTTTTTTATAGATAGAATATTGTTCAACTTTTTGTATCATTTTTGTTTTCTGTCTCTATACTATAGAGGAATCGAATCAATGGAACAGTAAAGATACTGGAGTGGGACTGACGTCTGTCTACGGCTTCTTATAGTCTGCCCTTAAGATGGGCCACGTGTGGTTGTAGCTCAGCAAGGACATCCTTACGTGAGGACTGGCCCATTCATCCTGATCTGTGCATTAGACTTCTCTGTCCCCCAGACCCTTCTGTCTTCTCAATCTGCCTCCCTCCCCTCCAGACCCCTCTGTTCTCTCCAGACTCCTCTGTTCTCTCCAGACTCCTCTGTTCTCTATAGACTCCTCTGTTCTCTCCAGACTCCTCTGTTCTCTATAGACTCCTCTGTTCTCTATAGACTCCTCTGTTCTCTCCAGACTCCTCTGTTCTCTCCAGACTCTTCTGTTCTCTCCAGACTCCTCTGATCTCCTCCAGACTCTTCCTTTCTCCTCTACACCGCTCAGTCCCCCATAGACCCATCTGTCCTCTTGCTCTTGTTAGCGATGTCCGTGCGGCCCTTGAACTGTATACATTACGTCTCCACGGTCCCCGGTCTTCTGCCCTCTGCTTGTTTCCCAGAGCCGCCGCTATAGCTTCAGAGCGGGTTTGTGAACTGACAAGAGGCCTAAGACCAAAAGACACGATCAGCCGATGATCAATGCCTCTATTACATGGAATAGTGAAGAAATCAGGCGATATTAACATCATGTCTGACGAAGGGGGCTAGACCCCTGAACGCTTACACTCAAATATACTCAGCTTGTAAAAAGGATCATCTGATTTCTTCACTATTCTCCTGCTTTCAATAGGTAACACGGTACAACATTACTCTTCTATTACATGGAATGATAATCAGCTGCATCGGCCAATTCTCACTCCACGTAATAGGGCCCTATGTCCTTCTCTAGACACTTCTGTCCTTCTCTAGACTCATCTGTCCTTCTCTAGACTCATCTGTCCTTCTCTAGACTCATCTGTCCTTCTTCAGACACTTCTGTCCTTCTCTAGACACTTCTGTCCTTCTCTAGACTCATCTGTCCTTCTCTAGACTCATCTGTCCTTCTTCAGACACTTCTGTCCTTCTCTAGACTCATCTGTCCTTCTCTAGACTCATCTGTCCTTCTTCAGACACTTCTGTCCTTCTCCAGACACTTCTGTCCTTCTCTAGACTAATCTGTCCTTCTCTAGACACTTCTGTCCTTCTCTAGACTCATCTGTCCTTCTTTAGACTCATCTGTCCTTCTTCAGACACTTCTGTCCTTCTCTAGACACTTCTGTCCTTCTTTAGACACTTCTGTCCTTCTCTAGACACTTCTGTCCTTCTCTAGATTCATCTGTCCTTCTCTAGACTCATCTGTCCTTCTTCAGACACATCTGTCCTTCTCTAGACACTTCTGTCCTTCTCTAGACTCATCTGTCCTTCTCTAGACTCATCTGTCCTTCTTCAGACACTTCTGTCCTTCTCTAGACTCATCTGTCCTTCTCTAGACTCATCTGTCCTTCTTCAGACACTTCTGTCCTTCTCCAGACACTTCTGTCCTTCTCTAGACTAATCTGTCCTTCTCTAGACACTTCTGTCCTTCTCTAGACTCATCTGTCCTTCTTTAGACTCATCTGTCCTTCTTCAGACACTTCTGTCCTTCTCTAGACACTTCTGTCCTTCTTTAGACACTTCTGTCCTTCTCTAGACACTTCTGTCCTTCTCTAGATTCATCTGTCCTTCTCTAGACACTTCTGTCCTTCTTCAGACACTTCTGTCCTTCTCTAGACTCATCTGTCCTTCTCTAGACTCATCTGTCCTTCTTCAGACACTTCTGTCCTTCTCTAGACACTTCTGTCCTTCTCTAGACTCATCTGTCCTTCTCTAGACTCATCTGTCCTTCTTCAGACACTTCTGTCCTTCTCTAGACTCATCTGTCCTTCTCTAGACTCATCTGTCCTTCTCTAGACTCATCTGTCCTTCTTTAGACTCATTTGTCCTTCTTTAGACTCATCTGTCCTTCTTCAGACACTTCTGTCCTTCTCTAGACACTTCTGTCCTTCTCTAGACTCATCTGTCCTTCTTTAGACTCATCTGTCCTTCTTCAGACACTTCTGTCCTTCTCTAGACACTTCTGTCCTTCTTTAGACACTTCTGTCCTTCTCTAGACTCTTTTGTCCTTCTCTAGACACTTCTGTCCTTCTTCAGACACTTCTGTCCTTCTTCAGACACTTCTGTCCTTCTTCAGACACTTCTGTCCTTCTCTAGACTCATCTGTCCTTCTCTAGACTCATCTGTCCTTCTCTAGACTCATCTGTCCTTCTCCAGACTCTTCTGTCTTTCTCTAGACTCATCTGTCCATCTCTGGACTCATCTGTCCTTCTTCAGACACTTCTGTCCTTCTCCAGACACTTCTGTCCTTCTTCAGACACTTCTGTCCTTCTCCAGACACTTCTGTCCTTCTCTAGACTCATCTGTCCTTCTCTAGACTCATATGTCCTTCTTTAGACTCATCTGTCCTTCTTCAGACACTTCTGTCCTTCTTCAGACACTTCTGTCCTTCTCCAGACACTTCTGTCCTTCTCTAGACTCATCTGTCCTTCTCTAGACTCATCTTTCCTTCTTCAGACACTTCTGTCCTTCTCCAGACACTTCTGTCCTTCTCTAGACTCATCTGTCCTTCTTTAGACTCATCTGTCCTTCTTCAGACACTTCTGTCCTTCTTCAGACACTTCTGTCCTTCTCTAGACTCATCTGTCCTTCTTTAGACTCATTTGTCCTTCTTTAGACTCATCTGTCCTTCTTCAGACACTTCTGTCCTTCTTCAGACACTTCTGTCCTTCTCTAGACTCATCTGTCCTTCTTTAGACTCATTTGTCCTTCTTCAGACACTTCTGTCCTTCTTCAGACACTTCTGTCCTTCTCTAGACTCATCTGTCCTTCTTTAGACTCATTTGTCCTTCTTCAGACACTTCTGTCCTTCTTCAGACACTTCTGTCCTTCTCTAGACTCATCTGTCCTTCTTTAGACTCATCTGTCCTTCTCCAGACACTTCTGTCCTTCTCTAGACTCATCTGTCCTTCTCTAGACTCATCTGTCCTTCTTCAGACACTTCTGTTCTTCTCCAGACACTTCTGTCCTTCTCTAGACTCATCTGTCCTTCTCTAGACTCATCTGTCCTTCTCTAGACTCATCTTTCCTTCTTCAGACACTTCTGTCCTTCTCTAGACTCATCTGTCCTTCTTCAGACACTTCTGTCCTTCTCTAGACTCATCTGTCCTTCTCTAGACTCATCTGTCCTTCTTCAGGCACTTCTGTCCTTCTCTAGACTCATCTGTCCATCTCTGGACTCATCTGTCCTTCAGGCACTTCTGTCCTTCTCTAGACTCATCTGTCCATCTCTGGACTCATCTGTCCTTCAGACACTTCTGTCCTTCTCCAGACACTTCTGTCCTTCTTCAGACACTTCTGTCCTTCTCCAGACATTTCTGTCCTTCTCTAGACTCATCTGTCCTTCTCTAGACTCATCTGTCCTTCTCTAGACTCATCTGTCCTTCTTCAGACACTTCTGTCCTTCTCCAGACACTTCTGTCCTTCTTCAGACACTTCTGTCCTTCTCCAGACACTTCTGTCCTTCTCTAGACTCATCTGTCCTTCTTTAGACTCATCTGTCCTTCTTCAGACACTTCTGTCCTTCTTCAGACACTTCTGTCCTTCTCTAGACTCATCTGTCCTTCTCTAGACTCATCTGTCCTTCTTTAGACACTTCTGTCCTTCTCTAGACTCATCTGTCCTTCTTTAGACTCATCTGTCCTTCTTCAGACACTTCTGTCCTTCTCTAGACTCATCTGTCCTTCTTCAGACACTTCTGTTCTTCTCCAGACACTTCTGTCCTTCTTTAGACTCATTTGTCCTTCTCTAGACTCATCTTTCCTTCTTCAGACACTTCTGTCCTTCTCTAGACTCATCTTTCCTTCTTCAGACACTTCTGTCCTTCTCTAGACTCATCTGTCCTTCTCTGGACTCATCTGTCCTTTTCTAGACTCATCTGTCCTTCTTCAGGCACTTCTGTCCTTCTCTAGACTCATCTGTCCATCTCTGGACTCATCTGTCCTTCAGACACTTCTGTCCTTCTCCAGACACTTCTGTCCTTCTCCAGACACTTCTGTCCTTCTCCAGACACTTCTGTCCTTCTTCAGACACTTCTGTCCTTCTCCAGACATTTCTGTCCTTCTCTAGACTCATCTGTCCTTCTCTAGACTCATCTGTCCTTCTCTAGACTCATCTGTCCTTCTTCAGACACTTCTGTCCTTCTCCAGACACTTCTGTCCTTCTTCAGACACTTCTGTCCTTCTCCAGACACTTCTGTCCTTCTCTAGACTCATCTGTCCTTCTCTAGACTCATATGTCCTTATTTAGACTCATCTGTCTTTCTTCAGACACTTCTGTCCTTCTCCAGACACTTCTGTCCTTCTCTAGACTCATCTGTCCTTCTTTAGACTCATCTGTCCTTCTTCAGACACTTCTGTCCTTCTTCAGACACTTCTGTCCTTCTCTAGACTCATCTGTCCTTCTCTAGACTCATCTGTCCTTCTTTAGACACTTCTGTCCTTCTCTAGACTCATCTGTCCTTCTTTAGACTCATCTGTCCTTCTTCAGACACTTCTGTCCTTCTCTAGACTCATCTGTCCTTCTCTAGACTCATCTGTCCTTCTTTAGACACTTCTGTCCTTCTCTAGACTCATCTGTCCTTCTTTAGACTCATCTTTCCTTCTTCAGACACTTCTGTCCTTCTCTAGACTCATCTTTCCTTCTTCAGACACTTCTGTCCTTCTCTAGACTCATCTGTCCTTCTTTAGACACTTCTGTCCTTCTCTAGACTCATCTGTCCTTCTTTAGACTCATCTGTCCTTCTTCAGACACTTCTGTCCTTCTCTAGACTCATCTTTCCTTCTTCAGACACTTCTGTCCTTCTCTAGACTCATCTTTCCTTCTTCAGACACTTCTGTCCTTCTCTAGACTCATCTGTCCTTCTCTAGACTCATCTGTCCTTCTTCAGGCACTTCTGTCCTTCTCCAGACCTTGTTTTCTGGATTCCTCATATTTCCATATCCAGACCCCTCTCCACCTGCTTAAAACCACCTTATTTCCCCCAGACTCCCCTGTTTCCTCCATATATGTCTGATATGAATAAGAAAATGATGTAAAATGTTATAAAGAGGAGTTTCCCTTTAAGTGAACCCGAGGTAAAATAGCCACTTATTCTAGATTGTATAATAATATACAGTTCCGGTCAAAGTGATATCCTAAAAGGCAAAGTTTCCTCCAGTCCTTGAGAATTCGATGTGTGACACCCAATCACTTTATGTCAGCAACTTCCATTGTATAATGTGTCCATATTAGATTTAGCAGAAATTCATCAAAATAGCTGCGACGACAACAAAAAGTGTAACGTCTGCGGTATACAGAGCCAAAGCCGAGTTCACAAAGACGCCGGTGAGGACCTTAAAGGGCCGTTCATAGAACTGACAGGAGAACAAGAGCTTCAACTACCAAATAGTGACAGCACAAGGATGACGTAATATACGATACATCGCGGTCATAAGAGTTTGGCGCCATGTTTGTCCTTAGCTGAGATGAAGGTTATTTTCCCATAAGCCTAAACCACAGATGGCCAACCTTGTTGGTGTAAGGAGCACATCTGCCTACTGGTGGCTGAAGAAGTTGAATACAAACCTAAGGGTTCCAGAGTAAACAGAGATACAGCCTATGGCCTATGACTGTATCCATGTTTTCCAGGACTCCTTAGGGCTGCATCCAACTTCTGCATAACCGGAGTAAAATGTCAGATCATCAGACTCGTGCATGCGCCAGTCACGCTCATCTCTATTTATAGCAGATCAAAAGCATATGGGTCTCATCTCCTCCATTCACGCTCCATGTTTGCATGCAGCTCTCGCTTACACAGGTCCTAAAGGAGTCGACCACTGACTTACGGAGGAGATGCCTCGAATAGATGGCACTGGAGAGCGATGTCTGTTGTAGAACCACATTGTATACTTTTTCCCCAGAGATCCTTGTGTTGCCTATGAGACCCCTCATCAGGAACATTACTCTCCTCAGTTTCGCTGCTCCTATAAGCAACAATAAAGTAAAATTCATTTATGGCCACCTCTTCATATCATCTAGTCCTTTCTGTGCCGCACAAGATCTAGAAGACCCCCATTCTGACAAGATGCGGTGGTCCCAGAGATGGCGGCAGTGTACACCATTAGTAGATGTGTAGAGATGTGTGCACCATTAGTAGATGTGTAGAGATGTGTGCACCATTAGTAGATGTGTAGAGATGTGTGCACCATTAGTAGATGTGTAGAGATGTGTGCACCATTAGTAGATGTGTAGAGATGTGTGCACCATTAGTAGATGTGTAGAGATGTGTACACCATTAGTAGATGTGTAGAGATGTGTGCACCATAAGTAGGTGTGTAGAGATGTGTGCACCATTAGTAGATGTGTAGAGATGTGTGCACCATTAGTAGATGTGTAGAGATGTGTGCACCATTAGTAGATGTGTAGAGATGTGTGCACCATAAGTAGTGTGCACATTGTCTGAGATAGTCACCTGGAATGGTTCTGAGGTCCTTATCACTTACTGGCTGCTTCTCCTACTTATCCCAAACCATCTCCATAGGGTTTAGGTCAGGTGACTGTGGTCGTCATGTCCTCTGACACATCGCTCCATCCCTCTCCTTCTTAGTCACTTAGTCTTAGCCCGTACATAACCTGAAGAAGGTTTGTGGTCATTGTCCTGTTGTTAAATTATGGTCCCAATAGGCCCAACCTAGATGGGACAGCTGCAGACTGCTTGGGTGGCCATGCTGGGTAAGTGTCAGTGTCCGTGCTTCCATACATTGCCCAGATTTCCACTTTTCTAATATCCACTTGTTGTGTTTAGTGGCCCAGGTAATTCTCTTCTTGTTGTTCCTCAGTTTTGGCTTCTTTGCAGCTTGGAGTCATCTCATGAGGAGATGTGTCTGAGATGTGTCTGGTCCTTGATCTCTGGGAAGCCTTTATGTACAGCGAGGTAACTCTTGGTCTTCCCTTTGTGGTGCTCGGTTATGCTGTTGTTGTTAGCTCGGCCAGTGATGCTGTTGTTTGTGGTGACGCCAGTGCTAGTCCAGCACACAGGTGGGATGTAGGTTCCTGCTTTGTGTACGGCCGGTTTGTGTCCTCAAAGGGTCGGTGACCTGCCGGGCTGTGATGGGTCCCATGGGCTCTTGTCACGGTAGTCCTGAGTGGTAACTGACCTACCCGGGATGTCAGTACAGAAAAGGGGTAATAACCCAAGGTGTGCGGCCAGTGTGTATAGGTGCTGGTGCGGACAGAGATAGACAGAGTCCTGTGCATATGATAGAAATATAGAACAATTTACTGTATAACTTTGGCAGGATAGCAGTACACACCCTGTAGACAGTGATAATCTTGACAACAGGCTTGAGTGCTGACTTAGTGCTTGAAGAAGGTGCTTGGAAAGAGTAGAAGTAGTAGTAGTAGTGCTTTGTAGAGGTAGATGAAAGAGGAGAGGAGTTTGCCAGAGGAGTCCTGTACCCAGTGTAGACTCTGTAGAGTATATAGATACCTAGTGAAGTGATACTCCTACTCACGTTTAGACCATGTCTGACCAGACTGTGAGAATAAGAGCCTTGTGTAAGTTGCTGCAGCTGGGGATCTTGAAGAAATACCTCCTGCTTCTTGCAGTGTTTTCCTCCAGTTTCTTATAGGGTTTGAAAAAAAGAGAATAGTCCATCAGCAATGGCCCTGGGGTTCCTGGCAAGGGTTACGGTATTCCTCGTGGCTGCTCTTCCCTACTGTAGCTTAGCAATGCATAGTGAAAGTAGTTGTTTGTCTGGAGAATAAAGTGTCCTGCTGCACCTGAGCTTGGTTCCTGTCAGGGGTCCTGGCAAAAACCAGGCCCTGGCTTAACTACAGCAGGAACTTGGTTTTGTGTGTCCTATCTCACTGAGAAATCTTCCACCAGTGTAACTCCTCCTACAGGGGTGATTGTGTACCTACCTGTGAGTGGTGGGGATGAGTGTGTAGAGAGAGAAAGAGAAGAAGATAGGTCAGACAAGAAAGAGCACCTCCTAGTGGTCAGCACATAAGACATGGTACAGCTGTGCAAGAGTAGTAATACATATAAAACAACAGTGACACTTAGTGGGAAATTACATACTTCATCCACCACTTAACCTGAGTGTGAACTTTAGGACAGGTACATAAGAGAACACTAGTAGTGGGACACCACATTTTCCTGGGCTGGTCTTCATGAAAGCCACTTATGTCATAGCGCTTGATGGTTTTCACAACAGCACCTTCACAGTTCTTGCATTAGTAATTATATACTAGAGGTAGTTATAAAGAAGTAGAGAGGTATGGAGACGTGCACTAACCTCCGCACAACACAACTGATGGTCTCACACATATGAAGGCATGGAGAAAACCATTCCAGGTGGCAACCTCATGAAGATGAATGAGAGAATGCCTGGAGTGTGCATAGCAACCCCCTTCCTTCCCCGTGATACAGGGGTACCACACTTTACGTGAGTTCATTTCAATAATAGCTTATCAGAAGCTTCTACTCTGCTAAAAACGACTTTATTCTAATTTTATCTATGTCACTGCTCCAAAAACTTTCAATATTTCTGTCTTTCGTGATTGTCATGATAATTAGAAGCAATTATTTTGTTAAATAATGACTCTTTTATAGGAACGAAAAATTAGCCCGTATTCTGCACATAGAAAAAAAACACCCACAAACCATCAATCACAGAACACAATGGAGGATCCCCACAAAAAGTCTAGAAAAGGCGATTCTATTCAGACACGAGCGCTCAGACATTGTTTGGATCAGATCTGACGTTATATAAGTCACAGAGAGTTTTTTTTTTAATTTTACTGTAAAATATAAAGATCTGGACGACTATCTGCTTAGAGAAAATCATCAAGAAGAGAGATCACCCAATGTATTCTGGGAAAAATATTCAAATGACTCATGAAGCATCAAATTAACTACAGTACAAAGCCACTTCAGGAAGTCAGCAAACACCGAAGGGATAACGCATGCTACACAGTGGAGCCCACAATTACGACCAGCAGCTAATATCCAAAGTAACCGGTGAGTGCAGCCTGAACAGCAGATCGATGGGCCGGGAGTGACCCAGTATGGTCCAGGTAGGTGTCACAGGTATCTAGAGCCATGCTGGCTGTGTCTTACAGCTGCTGGAGGTTCCATAGAGCAAACATTGCCATCCGGGTGTTCCCAGAGCTGCTACAGGACCTATAGAGCAAACACTATAATCCAGGTGGTCCTAGAGCTGCTAGAGGGTCCATAGAGCCAACACCACCATCCAGCTGGTCTCGGAGCTACTGGAGGGTCCATTAAGTAAATACCACCATCCAGGTGGTGCTACAGCTGCTGGAGGGTCCATAAAGCCCTTAGTGTGCCAGTGTAGTGCCTGGAAGTCTTGGTCATGCTCTTCCAACCAATGTTGGACGTATTTTGCATTGTCTTGTTGGAATGTCCCCAGGGTTATCCAGCGGGGAGAACGTCTTTAAAGGGAGGTGCCTTCGCTTTTAGTTGAAGATCTGATATGTGACTATCTAAACCCAATTGGATTTTTCTGTGCCAATTGAAGTTTTCTTCATGTGTGATCATCCTGTATCAGATACTTAACAAAGAATATTCTAGTGGCTCTGCATTTGTATTGGTGAAAAAAGATCCATTTGATCCAGTTTTGAGCAATAAACCATTTCTGGCCGATCTTTATGATCAGTGTTTGGTCAATGGGGGTGCCAAATTTGATGTCTGCTGACCTGCAGACCAAAGGGTCATCGGCCTGTGCCAGGTAACATATCTAGCATCAATGGATGCCATTGTTGACCTCATCTTGGACCCAGTGGTCTATGTTCATGTTAACCTGCTCTTCCATGACAATCAACCTGGTTTACCGTTACAGTGACCAAGATGGGTGGTTCCTTCAGATGTGCCTCAGTTTCCTTGATGATGCTGACATCTCCTTGAACCCTTTCTTTTGCACCTTCCACTATGCACAGTGTTTCTTACGATGCAGGTTTCCCATAGTCATGATGTCTTGTGTTCCGCGCACGTACACCGGACTGGCCGCTAATCATCTACCCTCGGAGCTCTGCCGCAATCGCTCTTTTATATTTCTTGAAACGCTTCCTTTCTTCCATATCTTTTCCATAATAAAGTCTTTCTCAGGAGTGTATCATTAGCGCGCGCTCGCTCCAGCTGTACTTGTATTTCAGCAGGTAATTGATGTAAGGATTCTTGGATCTGGAAGCCTGTAGTCTCATTATCTACAATCCCCATCACCAGCCGCCATCTGTTTTGAATTGTCTTTACGCTCTCCATTTTTAGAGAAAATGATTCTCTGTGGCTATGGTTGATGTATGATATGAGCCTTCCTGATGGCGCTCGGTACGGGCCATTCAGTTCTGGATAATCCAGGAGAAATGCTGAGAACAAGTGCACATAGCTGAACTACATAGAAGAAGACCCATTTAAAGGCCTCATGGCAGGAGTATTGGTTCCCAGTAGAATATGGCATACGCCTCACTGGACATGTAGTGTCCCAGCACGGGTATGCCACAAAGTTTTTATGCCCCTGGGCAAAGTTACTCTCTCAGGTTCACAGAGAAGGGGGTGAAGGAGATTGTATTGTGCGTTTGTCACTGTTGTCTTTGTTATGTACTGTAGGGAGCACATCTGAAGGGCTCATGGGTTAACTGTTTCATGTCACCTGCTATGTTTCCTCCTGTCACAGGGGCAGGCTTGTTTCCCTCACTTCCTATCCTATCTCTTCTCTCTCTTACACACACACAGCCCCACCAATCGCAGGGCAGTCACCTGGAGTTAGTTACTGACCCCAGTAGGACAGGTAGCATCAAATAAGCTGACATATCCTACTGTAACGCACGGTTATTCTGGGAAGTCTCGGAAAATCTGCTCAACCCAGCGCAGGGTCCTGGGACCTCATACTACCCTAACAGGACGGGTACCCCGACACTATAGGGCAAAAGGTGGTCAGATTAGCAAATCTATACATGAGTACGAGTATCTTCTTCTATTTCTGTTCTCCACTACGCTATCCTGGCAGAGTACACAGCTACATTGGACACGGCCCTCATGACCTCTACTCTACCTTGTTGTTACAACTCTTACTGCTACTATCTCCTGCACCTGCAGTTACCAGAGGGTATTATCCTGTATTGCCCTGAAGTTCTTATCAGTAAACCAAGTTCTCCTGGATAAGTCATCAGACTCTTGTCTATTCTTCCACACCTGTACCTATACACCTGTTCACACTCGGCTTATCCAAAGCGCAGTGCCCGTGTATCTGGGGGTGGGTTCCAGCACCACTCCTGGCCATCGTGACAAGTGACTTAACACCCAGCAGCCACAACACTGCATAGTTGCCCCGGCATAGAGCAGCAAATGATCCCTGCAGATCTAGTCAGGGGCTACAAGAAGAGGAAAGACTCACGACTGATGTGTGATCCCTGTCAGTTCTTTCTATAGTAGAGAAACAAGCCCCTCCCTATTCTACACTTGCCCCGCCCTAGGAACAATAACAGAATCAGGACTAGGTCAAGGGTCGAGAAGTCAAGATCTGTAAGACTCCAAATGTAAGCAGCCAATCCCGCTCAGCATGAAGCCACGCCCACAGAACCACACCCATTTTCAAGAAATGCCAACTGAGTAACATTTCATGATGGCCAGATGGTTCTCAATTTCTGAACTATTCTAGATTGAGAGAGAAACACCTTAAAGGGATTATCCAGGATTAGAAAAACATGGCTGCTTTCTTCCAGAAACAGCACCACACCTGTCCACACCTGAGCTATGATACCAGACGCAAACTTTGGACAAGGGTGGTGCTGTTTCTAGAAGAAAGTGGCCATGTCTTTTAATTCTGTCTACCAGGAAGGAGAGTGACAACCTCTGTCACCGAGCTCCACAAATACAGATATGACTGATGTAACTGCTGTAATGGCCGCGATTGTCAGTTTAACCCCCTAGATGCAGTGGCGTAGCCACCGTGGCCGCGGGGGTCGCCGCCGCGACCGGGCCCGCCACAAGGGGGGCCCGCGGGGCCCCCCGATCAATCACTCTTGTGACCGCAAGCATTGTTTTGCTTGCGGTCACAAGAGTCTGGCTCCGTCTTTCCCACGGCTGCTGCGCGGCTGCCGGGGGTGTCGCGTCTTACCCCCGGCAGCGCGCGCATCCCAGAACTCCCTGCGCGCCTTGGGCCCTGACTTCCGGTTTCCGGCGCGCAGGGAGTTCTGGGATGCGCGCGCTGCCGGGGATAAGACGCGACACCCCCGCCAGCCGCGCAGCAGCCAGGGACAGATCGAAGGAGTGAGGATCAACGTGGGAGCGCGATGTCAGGTGAGTTAAGTTTTGTTTTTTTATCAGCCTGTACGGGTGGGGGGAAAGAGGGGGGCATCTATGAGGGTGGGGGGAAAGAGGGGGCCATCTATGAGGGTGGGGGGAAAGGAGGGGGCCATCTATGAGGGTGGGGGGAAAGGAGGGGGGCCATCTATGAGGGTGGGGGGAAAGAGGGGGCCATCTATGAGGGTGGGGGGGTGAAGGGGACCATCTATGAGGGTGGGGGGAAAGAGGGGGCCATCTATAAGGGAGGAGGGGGGGTGAAGGGGACCATCTATGAGGGTGGGGGGAAAGAGGGGGCCATCTATGAGGGTGGGGGGAAAGAGGGGGCCATCTATGAGGGTGGGAGGAAAGAGGGGCCATCTATGAGGGTGGGGGGAAAGGAGGGGGCCATCTATGAGGGTGGGGGGAAAGAGGAGCCATCTATGAGGGTGGGGGGGAAAGAGGGGGCCATCTATGAGGGTGGGGGGAAAGAGGGGCCATCTATGAGGGTGGGGGGGAAAGAGGGGGGCCATCTATGAGGGTGGGGGGAAAGAGGGGCCATCTATGAGGGTGGGGGGAAAGAGGGGCCATCTATGAGGGTGGGGGGAAAGAGGGGGGCCATCTATGAGGGTGGGGGGGGGGAAAGGGGACCATCTATAAGGGAGGGGGGGAAAGGGGACCATCTATAAGGGAGGGGGGAAAGGGGACCATCTATAAGGGAGGGGGGGAAAGGGGACCATCTGTAAGGGAGGGGGGGAAGGGGACCATCTATAAGGGAGGGGGGGAAGGGGACCATCTATAAGGGAGGGGGGGGGGAAGGGGACCATCTATAAGGGAGGGGGGGGGGAAGGGGACCATCTATAAGGGAGGGTGGGGGGAGAGGGGGCCATCTATAAGGGAGGGTGGGGTGGAGGGGGGACCATCCATAAGGGAGGGTGAGGAGAGAGGGGGCCATCTATAAGGGAGGGGGTAGAGGGGGCCATCTATAAGGGAGGGGGTAGAGGGGGCCATCTATAAGGGAGGGGGTAGAGGGGGCCATCTATTTGGGGGGGGGGCAACATAGGGGGAGAGGGAATACACAGAGGGGGGCATATATTATTAGGAGGTCACATAGAGTCAGGGCTACCCACTAAATGAGGGCGTACAGGGGCCAATACAGATGTGCAGTGTGTATATAGATGAGGATGGTGACATAGTGAGGAGCCTAATATGTCTGTCTGGCAGATTCTGTGGATTCGTGGCTCGGAGAAGTTCTCATAACGGCCCAGGACAGATGGAGAAGAAGATGAAAAGGAAAGAACTCTGATCAGAAAAGACGTCCCCTGTGAGTCACCTGATATAACTGCACTGTAATGTATATGGTGTATAGAGCCTGTGTAGAGCTGGGGCCACCTCTATATGACTGGATGAGGTGATTTAGTATACTGGATTTGGTCAGTAACAATATGGTGGTGATGGTAGTGGTTGTGGTGTGGCGGTAATGTTTCCCTCCTATATACTGGTATTACTGGTAATATTGGTCTCAGTATACAGGATTTGGTCGGTAACAGTATGGCGGTAATAGGTAATATCTGTTTTGGTGTGTGTGTGTATATATATATATATATATATATATATATATATATATATATACATACAGTGGTACCTTGGTTTAAGAGTAACTTCGTTTAAGAGCGTTTTGGTTTAAGAGCTCACAGTTTTTCAAAATTGTGACTTGGTTTAAGAGCATTGCTTTGGTTTAAGAACTTCCTGTATTGGGTGGGAGCGCGAGTGGAGAAGGGGCATGGCCTGCATAGCGGGGTCTACAGCACTGTACTCTAAACACCTTCCAAATCATAGCAGATCCCCTTCAGGCTGGGGCTTACATCAGGGGACAGGACTGTGGGGGGTAATCTCTCCATAGCTGTAACCCCTCTCTCCCCGGACAGAGAGTGCTGCATGTATGTGCCCACATCTGCCCTGCTCATTCCTTACTGCTCCCTGCAGTCTCTGTCAGCCCTTGTGTTTCCCATCCTCTCCATTACTGTACAGTACAAAATAATAAATATATTTGGGGTGTGGAACCAATTGTCTTCATTTACATGATTTCTTATAGGAAAATTTGCTTTGGTTTAAGAGTGAATTTGGATTACAAGCACGGTCCTGGAACGAATTATGCTCATAATCCAAGGCACCACTGTGTATAATATATATATATATATATATATATATATATATATATACACACACACAACAATAGCATCACTTGGTCGTGAAAGGAGGGGGGGGGGCCCAAGTTGGCCTCTCGCACCAGGGCCCAGGAGACATTAGCTACGCCCCTGCCTAGATGCCACAGTCTGTGGGAGATTCTACCATATCTGAACCATGCAATGTGATCTGCCATGTGTTTCCATACTTGGCCATATATATATATATGTCCTAAAGCCAACAGAAAGAAAAAGTTGCTTTGTCATAAAACCAACTGGTCACTAAGGGGTTAAGACGCCATTTCTGAGTCTGAATCCTGTGACACGTGAATCCGCCTCGTCGTGTTTGTTTCCTCTTTCAGACGAGATTGAAACATATCATTTTTTCCTTTTTTAAATAAATTTGTGGGAGATGAAAGTAACCTTTGTGGTGCGGCGGTGGCTGCGGCGTCTGTCAGCGTGTAATTATGCGCACACAATATTTATCTCTTGCTGCTGAATAAGCTTCTAATTACGGCCCGAGGTCTATGCGTCTGCAGAAACCATTCACACGGATCAGGCCGCGCGGGCCGGCGCATTATCACTTGCTGGCACTGACACAATGATATTTTTGTAAAGACTTTTTGTCTTCCCTGATTCGTGTCCGTTCACTTACACCCACAATGAGGATGAGCGCTAGCGATTAACGTCCTGACAACCAGCGTACGGTTATTGTTAATCCGCTCCCGGCTGATATCTAAAGGGTGAAGAGCTCTATTATCACCAGGTCGGCCACAATAGAGGATATATAGCGGTTGTATTGTAAGGCCTGGTGCTGTGTTCATTGCTGGATCGGCAGAGTCACTGCGCAGGGGATCGTGGAAGCTCCATCAATGAGTCAGCAAGTGGCTAGGACTATAAAAGCATTGGGATGCAGGCATACAGCCTTATTATAATACACACCAGACAAGCCGGGCTTTGACGGGAGCTGACGGGTTCTTGCACCATCGTCAGCTTGGAAGACTCCAGGTGCCACCATACTCCAGGTTCATTTCATACAGAATGACACATTGTTGCTGTCAATTTAAACCTTATTAACATTAAACTTTATTGATCAGATGGATCCAGATCTCTGAGAAGAAACATGGCCGGTCAGATGGATCCAGATCTCTGAGGAGAAACATGGCCGGTCAGATGGGTCCAGATCTCTATATAGAAACATGGCCGGTCAGATGGGTCCAGATCTCTATATAGAAACATGGCCGGTCAGATGGATCCAGATCCCTATATAGAAACATGGCTGGTCAGATGGATCCAGATCTCTGAGAAGAAACATGGCCGGTCAGACGGATCCAGATCTCTGAGGAGAAACATGGCCGGTCAGATGGGTCCAGATCTCTATATAGAAACATGGCCAGTCAGATGGATCCAGATCTCTATATAGAAACATGGCCGGTCAGATGTATCCAGATCTCTATATAGAAACATGGCCGGTCAGATGGATCCAGATCTCTATATAGAAACCTGGCCGGTCAGATGGATCCAGATCTCTATATAGAAACATGGCCGGTCAGATGGATCCAGATCTCTATATAGAAACATGGCCGGTCAGATGGGTCCAGATCTCTATATAGAAACATGGCCGGTCAGATGGGTCCAGATCTCTATATAGAAACATGGCCGGTCAGATGGATCCAGATCCCTATATAGAAACATGGCCGGTCAGATGGGTCCAGATCTCTGTAAAGAAACATGACCAATCAGATGGATCCAGGTCTATACACAGAAACATGGCCGGTCAGATGGGTCCAGATCTCTGTGGAGAAACATGGCCGGTCAGATGGATCCAGATCCCTATAGAGAAACATGACCAATCAGATGGATCCAGGTCTATACACAGAAACATGGCCGGTCAGATGGATCCAGATCTCTGTAGAGAAACATGGCCGGTCAGATGGATCCAGATCTCTGTAGAGAAACATGGCCGGTCAGATGGTTCCAGATCTCTGTAGAGAAACATGGCCGGTCAGATGGATCCAGATCTCTGTGGAGAAACATGGCCAGTCAGATGGATCCAGATCTCTGAGAAGAAACATGGCCGGTCAGATGGATCCAGATCTCTGTGGAGAAACATGACCAATCAGATGGATCCAGGTCTATACACAGAAACATGGCCGGTCAGATGGATCCAGATCTCTGTAGAGAAACATGGCCGGTCAGATGGTTCCAGATCTCTGTTTTAAAACGAAAGTCAGGGTTTGGCACAAGCACCATGAATCTTTAACCTCTTCTTGTCAGGTGTGAACAGTTCCAGCTGGTGGAAGAGATGTAATGGTGGAGAAAGTGTTTTGTTGGTGCACCTGTCCATACCTGTGGATGGACATTTGGACAGTAGAATTTAAGTATTGTGGTTTACTATGTTTATCCCCTAATGGCAGCTGTTTCTCCTATGACAGAAGGAGACAGTCAGCAGGACAATGCACCACCCACAAGGCTCAGATAGTCATGGATTGGCTCCAGGAACTTGGCAGTCAGTTCTCCTCACTTCCCCAGCCCCACAGTCCCCAGATCTTAAAGGGGTTATCCAGCGCTACAAAAACACGGCCACTTTCCCCTACTGTTGTCTCCAGGTCAGGTGCGGTTTGCAATTAGGCTCCATTTACTTCAATGGAACTGAGTTTCAAAACTCCACCAAAACTGGAGACAACAGTAGGGGAAAATGGCCATGTTTTTGTAGCGCTGGATAAGCCCTTTAATCCTATAGCCCTGTCTGGGATGAGGTAGAGCGGACTTCTTAGAGCAGGTCAGTCCCCATGTACTGCAGTGAGAATTACCAGGTGATCCTGTCCACCTCCGCCCATGACGACTCTAAAGCACCAAGGTGGGAGAGCTGCGATACGGTGGGGTCTGGTCGCCCTTACAGTCAGGGCTATTGGGGGAGACGATCCTTTTAAGACAATTTCCCTCCAGGATTTCATGGATTTGTTGATGTGGGATAATGTTAGATACTGAATCTTCTGAAGTTATCAGTTTTCAGGTTATTTTCCTCAAACTGTTGCGAGAAGAAAAGATCTATTGTTTGGCGTCGGCTGAAATCTTTGCTTATCTGGTCGGATATTTCGGAGATGTTAATTCTGATATCAAAACACAATTAATTTTTTCAAAGGGAAAACAGAATGAAATCTAAATGGATTTCCATAAATCATCGGCCGTGACACCGCTTTGGTTTCTCTCACTTTCTCATACATTATAGTGAAACATTTCCACCCAGAACTTCCTTCTCGGGTGACGGAGCTCCCATTAAAGGCGGAAGACATCAATAATATATGGCGGGGATATAAGGCGGTGATTTATCACTGGAGACCAAGAGTCGCCATGAAGAGATTGTGCAATGATACGACTAGGATGAGGCCAGACGCCACGTAGATGTTACACTGGAGAGATGTATGCACCATTATTAGTCATATACCTGATACAGCGGGGGTGGAGCACTGCGGAGTGACATGTGATGTGTCTAAGTCCTTGGGTTATCAATCCCCTGCCCTGTGCTAACGCTACTGCCCCCGTGCTAGTGCTGCTGCCCCCATGGTTACACTGCTGCCCCCCATGCTACGTGGCTGGCCCCATGCTAGAGCTGCTGCCCTCCATTTTACGTGGCTGCCCCGTGCTAGAGCTGCTGCCCCCATGCTAGAGCTGCTGCCCCCATGCTACGTGGCTGCCCCCCATGCTAGAACTGCTGCCCCCCATGCTAGAGCTGCTGCCCCCCATGCTAGAGCTGCTGCCCTCCATTTTACGTGGCTGCCCCGTGCTAGAGCTGCTGCCCCCCGTGCTAGAGCTGCTGCTCCCCGTGCTAGAGCTGCTGCCCCCCCATGCTAGAGCTGCTGCCGTCCATTTTACGTGGCTGCCCCGTGCTAGAGCTGCTGCCCCCCGTGCTAGAGCTGCTGCCCCCATGCTACGTGGCTGCCCCCCATGCTAGAGCTGCTGCCCCCCGTGCTAGACCTGCTGCCCCCCATGCTAGACCTGCTGCCCCCCATGCACTGTATATTCTCCCTCTTACAAGTGATGACTGCTCTGAAGATGACTATGGCGGTTTCCATTCAATGGCTGCAAGCAAAGATTCTGAAAACCATCAGGAATTGATACAGAAAGCAAACTAGTGACTTGTGTGACTTTTCACTATGTAACAAATCGTTATCGATTATTATTGCACTTCATGTATTTTCATTGTTTTTATTGAATCTCCTGGATTGGTCGGAGACTTTTCTGGAATATTTCTGCCGCATCGCTCTCACTTCATCTCTGTCTGAAGCAAAATGAAGGCAATTATCGATAGCAGATGATCCTCTAATTCACTCCATCTAAACCTGTTTGGAGATAAGCGCCCACGCCGTGACCCGCAGCTCCGCTCTGCATTGTCTGCAAGGAGTCAGTTGGCCCCGGGTCAATGTGTATGGCGGCCGTGCAGGAGGAGGTCAGCCGAGTCAATGACTGGCGCTCCGGGTACAAACCTCTTCTAAGACTTCAGACCAGAACGGACCTTTTATGTTTTGCATTTATTTACTGGATTTCTAAGCACAAATATATTATTATATTGTTATTTTTTACAGTATGTGAAGCTGATGTCTAGTTATGGGCTTAAAGGGGTTTTCTGGGACTTTATTATTGTTGGACTAGCCATAGGATCAGATCATGAAGCCCCCTAGAATCAGCTGATAGACTGAGGGTTCATGAGTGCTCTGTGCATGTCACCACTTACCAGGAACAGCGCCATACAATTACTAGTGGCTGCATCTGGTAATGCAGCTCCTCCAATTCTATTCAATATATCAAGCCGCAATACCAGACTCAGCCACTACCCAATGCATGGCACTGTGTCTGGTTAATGGGGAGACAACTTCAGCCTTTCTGCCCCAGAATCTGCAGATTACATTGCATGGACTGATTACAGGTGGGAATGGCTGTACCTTCTCCGCTGCAGGCTTTATGTTATATATTATACGCAATAAATAAAAAGAACTATGTGTTCGTAAACCCGCAATCTACACAATGCGACTTCACCCTCTTTGAATGGAATTTATTAAAGGGGTTCTCCAGCGCTACAAAAACACAGCCACTTTCCCCCTACTGTTGTCTCCAGTTCAGGTGCAGTTTGCAATTAAGCTCCATTTACTTCAATGGAACTGAGTTTCAAAACTCCACCCAAACTGGAGACAACAGTAGGGAGAAAGTGGCCATGTTTTTGTAGTGCTGGATAACCCCTTTAAAGGCCTAAATGTTTCCAAATCCTATGGAGAAGCCTGTGGACTGTCAGGTCCTGATGATGCGGATACAGACAATGAATAATTCCAATACCTTAGCAGTAAATCCCCAGAGCAGGCGGCCCCCCCACCCCCCACCCCCCTCCACCCCCTCCGCTCCCCATACTCCGCTCCTCATACTCCGCTCCTCATACTCCGCTCCTCATACTCCGCTCCTCATACTCTGCTCCTCATACTCCTCTCCTCATACTCCGCTCCTCATACTCTGCTCCTCATACTCCGCTCCTCATACTCTGCTCCCCATACTTCCCTCCCCATACTCCTCTCCTCATACTCCGCTCCTTATACTCCTCTCCTCATACTCTGCTCCCCATACTTCCCTCCCCATACTCCTCTCCTCATACTCCTCTCCTCATACTCCTCTCCTCATACTCCGCTCCTCATACTCCTCTCCTCATACTTCGCTCCTCATACTCCTCTCCTCATACTCCTCTCCTCATACTCCTCTCCTCATACTCCGCTCCTCATACTCCGCTCCTCATACTCCGCTCCCCATACTTCCCTCCCCATACTCCTCTCCTCATACTCCGCTCCTCATACTCCGCTCCTCATACTCCTCTCCTCATACTCTGCTCCCCATACTTCCCTCCCCATACTCCGCTCCTCATACTCCGCTCCTTATACTCCGCTCCTCATACTTCGCTCCTCATACTCCGCTCCTCATACTCTGCTCCTCATACTCCTCTCCTCATACTCCGCTCCTTATACTTCGCTCCTCATACTTCGCTCCCCATACTCCGCTCCTCATACTCCGTTCCTCATACTTCCCTCCCCATACTCCTCTCCTCATACTTCGCTCCTCATACTCCTCTCCTCATACTCCTCTCCTCATACTCCGCTCCTTATACTCCTCTCCTCATACTCCGCTCCTCATACTCCGCTCCTCATACTCCGCTCCCCATACTCCTCTCCTCATACTCCGCTCCTTATACTCCTCTCCTCATACTCCTCTCCTCATACTCCGCTCCTTATACTCCTCTCCCCATACTCCGCTCCTCACACTCCCATTTCTTCTCCCCAGATGAGTTTATGTGCTGCTGTATTATATATCTTTATTATTTTTATACATTATTTTTATTTTGCTTAATTTTTTTATTAATTTCTTTTCATTGTATTGAATACATTTTTATTGTATTTTGTTCTTTACTCATTTCCCTTTATTACTTTATTATTTATTAAAATGATTTTTTTTGTTACTGTATTTTATTTTTTTATTTCACCAAATGTTTCAATATTGTATTTTTTACTTATTTTTATTTATTTTACTAGATTTTTTTGTACTTTGTTTACATTTATTTAATTCATTTTCCCTAAACTCATAAAGGAGAGGCGTTATGTTAGGGGATTCCTCAGCCGCGTTCTATATCGGTGTGCTGAGCAGGGACCCGGGCGGAGTTCTCCCTTGCGTCTTATGAGCCCGGAGCCGGAGTTCCTGGGTTCGGGATAATTGGCTGCACATTAGATGCCACGGCCGAGATTGCAGTTTAGGCAGCACTTGTGCTACAGAGTAATAAAGATCATCATCATCATGTAGAAGGGAACGAGGAAGAAAACGAGGATTAAACATGGCGACATTTATACGGGGGGCGAAAACAAAAAATGACGGTATCGAGATGAGCCGAATGGAAGCCAATAGTACAGCAGCAGTTTATGAGGGGGGGTCCGTCCTGCAGTGTATATTACTGGGGATATGGGCCGCCTCCTATTGGCTGCACTAAGACAACATGGCCATGGGGAATCAGGACTTTGGCCATTGATGCACACAGGACTGCTAGTTACTGTATTTCTGCTGGGACCCGTCTGCTCAGAGAGTCAGCGAGGAGGAGGCCTCAGGAAGTAAACTTCAGTTGTCCCATGTTGCCCCTCGGCCTCGTTGAGGGGGGGTCACTGCAGACCCCTCAAAGCTCAGCCGCCAGCACTGTGCAGCTGTCAGGATCAGCGGACATAAGCCCACGTGGCCGTATGTCTAAGGGCGTTATGTAAGCGTATCCTCCGTTCTTCACAAGATTCTCCGGATGGTGGAGAGAGGCTTTCCTGGAGGACACACTAGAAAAACATGTCCGCTTTCTTCTAGACACAGCACCGCTGATCTCCAGCTTGGGCGCAGGTTTTGTAACTCTGGTTGTAAAACTGGTGCTGTCTCTGGAGGAAAGTGGCCATGTTTTTCTAATGCTGGAGAACCCCTTTAAGGTGCCAAGCCTTGAAATCTGGGAAAGGGAGTGCACATGCCCCCTCTAGTGGCCGGATCTATACTGCATGAAGAGAGGACACATGCTGCTCCATGCGGCTAGGCCCGAAAGACTGAAGGACTAAGGCCGCGACATAGTGGAGAGTGAGGACACCGCCCACCCCAAATGGGAGAAGACGGTCGGGTGGTAAGAGGATGACGGCCGGGACGTCCATCCACCCTTACAGCAGCCCTCTATAATGTGTCCTGTTCCATATACAAAACTGTCCCATCAAACACCGGTCACCCCAACTCATGCTGGAAGGCCCCCATCCTGAGAAAGGGGTCGCATACTTCTGGTCATATATGTCATGTATGTGTTTCGCTCCTTCCGCACATTTCTCACTGATCCAGAATCTTCCATCCCGTTGACTTTTTGTTGTGTTATTTTTTATTCTTTTCGCCGCTGTTGACGTCGGTTTTTGTAGATTGTGTTTATTTCAGTGGCAGATTGTTAGTTTGTATGGCGGGGGATGTCAGGGCGCTCTTCATGGACGTCCTGATCTGTGAGGGTAACCTTTTCACACGGTTGTATCTGGGGCAGGAAGGCGTCATCTCCTGACAGGGATTACTGACACGTGGCACGTGTTCTCTGTCTATTACAGCTCTGAGTCCGGCCAATTATAGGATCCTGATCTTTTCTATCCATAAGAATCAATTAGAACATTAACCATTGCATTTCCTTATCGCTCTACGATTAACTCGGTGCAACCTTGAACGGTAGGAGGAGATGACCCCCGCATTCCCTGCTGCCTGGGAGGAGGAGATGACCCCTGCATTCCCCGTTGCCCGGGAGGAGGAGATGACCCCTGCATTCCCCAATGCCCGGAGGAGGAGATGACCCCCGCTGCCCGGGAGGAGGAGATGACCCCCGCTGCCCGGGAGGAGGAGATGACCCCAGCATACCCCGCTGCCCGGGAGGAGGAGATGGCCCCTGCTGCCCGGGAGAAGAAGATGACCCCAGCATTCCCTGCTGCCCGGGAGGAGGAGATGACCCCTGCATTCCCCCCTGCCCGGGAGGAGGAGATGACCCCTGCTGCCCGGGAGGAACAGATGACCCCCGCATTCCCCGCTGCCCGGGAGGAGGAGATGACCCCTGCATTCCCCGTTGCCCGGGAGGAGGAGATGACCCCTGCTGCCCGGGAGGAGGAGATGACCCCTGCTGCCCGGGAGGAGGAGATGACCCCTGCTGCCCGGGAGGAGGAGATGACCCCTGCTGCCCGGGAGGAGGAGGAGGAGATGACCCCCACATTCCCTACTGCCCGGGAGGAGGAGATGACCTCTGCATGCCCTGCTGCCCGGGAGGAGGAGGAGGAGATGACCCCTGCTGCCCGGGAGGAGGAGGAGGAGATGACCCCAGCATTCCCTGCTGCCCGGGAGGAGGAGATGACCCCCACATTCCCTGCTTCCCAGGAGGAGGAGGAGATGACCCCTGCATTCCCCGCTGCCCGGGAGGAGGAGATGACCCCAGCATTCCCCGCTGCCCGGGAGGAGGAGATGGCCCCTGCTGCCCGGGAGAAGAAGATGACCCCAGCATTCCCTGCTGCCCGGGAGGAGGAGATGACCCCTGCATTCCCCCCTGCCCGGGAGGAGGAGATGACCCCTGCTGCCCGGGAGGAACAGATGACCCCCGCATTCCCCGCTGCCCGGGAGGAGGAGATGACCCCTGCATTCCCCGTTGCCCGGGAGGAGGAGATGACCCCTGCTGCCCGGAGGAGGAGATGACCCCCGCTGCCCGGGAGGAGGAGATGACCCCCGCTGCCCGGGAGGAGGAGATGACCCCAGCATACCCCGCTGCCCGGGAGGAGGAGATGGCCCCTGCTGCCCGGGAGAAGAAGATGACCCCAGCATTCCCTGCTGCCCGGGAGGAGGAGATGACCCCTGCATTCCCCCCTGCCCGGGAGGAGGAGATGACCCCTGCTGCCCGGGAGGAACAGATGACCCCCGCATTCCCCGCTGCCCGGGAGGAGGAGATGACCCCTGCATTCCCCGTTGCCCGGGAGGAGGAGATGACCCCTGCTGCCCGGGAGGAGGAGATGACCCCTGCTGCCCGGGAGGAGGAGATGACCCCTGCTGCCCGGGAGGAGGAGATGACCCCTGCTGCCCGGGAGGAGGAGGAGGAGATGACCCCCACATTCCCTACTGCCCGGGAGGAGGAGATGACCTCTGCATGCCCTGCTGCCCGGGAGGAGGAGGAGGAGATGACCCCTGCTGCCCGGGAGGAGGAGGAGGAGATGACCCCAGCATTCCCTGCTGCCCGGGAGGAGGAGATGACCCCCACATTCCCTGCTTCCCAGGAGGAGGAGGAGATGACCCCTGCATTCCCCGCTGCCCGGGAGGAGGAGATGACCCCAGCATTCCCCGCTGCCCGGGAGGAGGAGATGACCCCAGCATGCCCTGCTGCCCGGGAGGAGGAGATGACCCCTGCATTCCCCGCTGCCCGGGAGGAGGAGATGACCCCAGCATGCCCTGCTGCCCGGGAGGAGGAGATGACCCCAGCATGCCCTGCTGCCCGGGAGGAGGAGATGATCCCCGCATTCCCCGCTGCCCGGGAGGAGGAGATGACCCCAGCATTCCCTGCTGCCCGTGAGGAGGAGATGACCCCCACATTCCCTACTGCCCGGGAGGAGGAGATGACCTCTGCATTCCCTGCTGCCCGGGAGGAGGAGGAGGAGATGACCCCAGCATTCCCTGCTGCCCGTGAGGAGGAGATGACCCCCACATTCCCTACTGCCCGGGAGGAGGAGATGACCTCTGCATGCCCTGCTGCCTGGGAGGAGGAGGAGGAGATGACCCCTGCTGCCCGGGAGGAGGAGATGACCCCTGCATTCCCCGCTGCCCGGGAGGAGGAGATGACCTCTGCATGCCCTGCTGCCCGGGAGGAGGAGGAGGAGATGACCCCAGCATGCCCTGCTGCCCGGGAGGAGGAGATGACCTCTGCATGCCCCGCTGCCCGGGAGGAGGAGATGACCCCTGCTGCCCGGGAGGAGGAGATGACCCCCACATTCCCTGATTGTTTATCTCCATTCATAGGACTCAGGGCCTCAATCTCTGAATCGCAGAATGTCCCAGCAGTCAGATCAATGTGGATAGGGGGGTGGGGAGAGTAAATTTAATCTGTACTATCCCTTTAAGGGCACTGATGACATGAATCTCCTGGGCCCTAATGCAAACTCTCCACCATGGCCCCTCACTAACATGTGTATTATCTATTATCATATAGTATAGGTGCGCTGGGCCACTCCGCTGAGAGTAGTGGTAGATGGTAGTACCAGGTAGGGACCCGGCTAGCCACTTGCCTGATGGTATGTCATGGTGTAAGCACGAGGGTGATACAGCTGGAAACCGGGCTCCTGACCATGAGGGGATACTGGGCATGCGATTCTTCGTTGTCCTTAGTCAGGGCACCAATTATCACACCAATGCCAAGGTTCAGAAACAACGGTAGTTGTATATTTATTGTAACGGTGGTAACTAGTAGTAACAGTCTCTCCGAATGCAACCGGGAATAAGGCAGACTTGGATAAGGCAGAGTAATGGGTGATGCTGCAATAGGCTGTGAGAGTAGCGTGCTGAATGATGGGAGTAGTAGTGATACTGAGGATAAGATGCTGGGTGGAATGAGACTGAGATGAATACTAGCTGTTGATGATTAGAGAAGATGATGAGAGGAATAACTGAAGAACGGCACACAGATCTTGTGGTTAGGATGAGAATCTTAAGAACTTGAGAATAGAACACAGCCAGGAACACTTCTGGTAATGCTGCAGCAGGTACTGCATGGTTGCGGCCTTGTGACACAGGAGCAGCAGCAACACACAACCTGTCCCCCTGAAAGTGGAAAACAGGACCTAAGGTAGACAGGAAGTCACATGGTATTCCCCAGCCAAAGCTCGATGGCCATTGGAGTTACCATGGAGGCAGGGGCAGTCACGTGCCATCCAGCCATTGCATCATCACACCATTAGGCACATACAGAGAAATATACATGAGATGTACCATACTTGAACACTGGGGGGCGACATAATACCCTTAGGCACTGATAACTGAATATGCATACAAGAAATGAATGGAATAGCAGACCTGAACACTGAGAGGGGTGACACAATACACACAGTTTGCAGTGGACCATAGCTTTCCAGAACAGAGCTGGCCATAATAAAGGTGCAGAGATAAAGTGACAAATAAATACTCTGTTCGGGGACACTGCATAGGGGCTTTAGTAACCCTGATGCACCAGGGCCTGGATGCAGCTACCACTTATATACCCAATGTAGTTACCTTGATAATACGATGACTCTGCACATTCTGCCCCAGCCTACACAGCAAAGCTGTAGTAACCTGAGAAAAGTGAGTTACCTGAAGCAGGTCTTGTCTGTTGTGCCTGTTATATGAAAATAAAAAGCCACCCCCAATAATGCTAATGACCTGCCCAGTTATCAGGCCCGGCTGTAACCATAGGCTACTATATAAAAGTGGTATCATGATAAGACGATCCTTAGACATTTTACATCCGCTATATCCTGGCAGCAGGGACTGGAGAAAATACACCACTGCAGGACATACAGCAGCTGATAAGTACTGGAAAACAGGAGAGAATACACCACTTCCTGCAGGACATACAGCAGCTGATAAGTACTGGAAGACTGGAGATTTTTATATAGCAGTAAATTACAAATCTGTATAACTTTCTGACACCAGTTGATTTGAAAGAAAACAAATGTGGCTGGAGTTCCCCTTTAATAGTGAAGCGGAGTCCTTTCTGTGACCCTATTCCATGAGTTTTCGTTCACCTTCTTTCTTGGTGATGATGTGTTACGATGTCGCCCTCTGTGACCCCTCTCCGGGAGGATGAAGCTCCGTGTGATCTCCCTTCGTCCTGTGCATCTTCCCGCTGCTTTACAGACAGAACACAATGTTAATGAGCGCCGCAACCAAACGCAAATCAAAAGATTGAGGATGAAAGTCGTTGTGATTAGACGAGATGGCGAGGAGGAACCCAATGAGGCAGCGAAATGCTGGAAATGTCAGCGCCCTCACTGGCTGAGGCATACATCAGCGCCCACTCCGCCAGGATGCCGCAACTCGTATATCCTCCATGGACAGACCGACCCAATGCCAGAGGAAAAACTAGTCAGGCTATTCATGGACGTGTTCATTTCAGTAATATGACCGATATATCATATGGACGCAGGGTAAAAGAGTTCTCAGCCCTGATATCACACAATATCAAACTTATTTACTAGGAAAAAGAGCTAAAACATTACTGATCCTGAGTTACATCCTGTATTATACTGCATAGCTGCACTCACTATTCTGCTGGTGGGGTCACTGTGTACATACATTACTGATCCTGTATTATACCCCAGAGCTGCACTCACTATTCTGCTGGTGGGGTCACTGTGTACATACATTACATTACTGATCCTGAGTTACATCCTGTATTATACTGCATAGCTGCACTCACTATTCTGCTGGTGGGGTCACTGTGTACATACATTACTGATCCTGTATTATACCCCAGAGCTGCACTCACTATTCTGCTGGTGGGGTCACTGTGTACATACATTACTTATCCTGAGTTACATCCTGTATTATACTCCAGAGCTGCACTCACTATTCTGCTGGTGGGGTCACTGTGTACATACATTACTGATCCTGAGTTCCATCCTGTATTATACCCCAGAGCTGCACTCACTATTCTGCTGGTGAGGTCACTGTGTACATATATTACATTACTGATCCTGAGTTACATCCTGTATTATACTGCATAGCTGCACTCACTATTCTGCTGGTGGGGTCACTGTGTACATACATTACATTACTGATCCTGAGTTACATCCTGTATTATACTGCATAGCTGCACTCACTATTCTGCTGGTGGGGTCACTGTGTACATACATTACTGATCCTGTATTATACCCCAGAGCTGCGCTCACTATTCTGCTGGTGGGGTCACTGTGTACATACATTACTGATCCTGAGTTACATCCTGTATTATACCCCAGAGCTGCACTCACTATTCTGCTGGTAGGGTCACTGTGTACATACATTACATTACTGATCCTGGGTTACATCCTGTAGTTCTTTTATTAGAAAAATAGAAAAATTTACAAATACATAAACCAAAATCAGGCGTATCCAGCCATAACAAAAACAAATACAATACTAAACTTGTCTTGTCATGAGAAAAAACATCCAATGTTTCAAAATTGTGAAATAAACAATATAATCGCATACACCTGCCTCACGTGGCCAGTCCAGCTTTATGTTTAAAATAGCTAAAATAGCTATTTTTCCCCTTTCCCTGGAGGAGGGAAAAAAAAAAAAACACAAGCAAAACAAAAACAAACACTACATAGCACACAGATTAAAGGCCACATAGGGCCAAATGCCATATATACGATGAAAAAGCTGAACATAAAGTTGTCCCAGCTGGGATATAACCAAAGAAAAATAACACATATACCTTAGCCTGCTCACCCCTAATCCCACCAACAACCCTCCCACACACACATGCACACCAACGTGTTTCACCCCCGAACCCCCCCACACCACCACCAAACACACAGCCCCCCAACCCCATACACACACACTAGATAACTTCAGATATAAATCTAATCACCTAACTAAAACTAACCTAAGAAAACAAGATAGCATAAAAAAAAACAAAAAAAACAAACATCAGTACTACTACCTTCGTCATCATCATTAATAGAAATAATAAGAGATAAAAACCTCCCAAATCAACTGAAGAACAACAGGTCCGGCTGCCTTATATCTTACAATCAAAGAGAAAGCAAAGCAAAATTGATGCAAATAATAATAACAATGCAATGACCATGTGAAATATTAGCCTGTCTATCACACTACCTACACACCCCATCACCCTCACCCAAATCTAGACATAAGCCTAGGTCTGTACGTTCACTCCTGTCCCTCATTGACCCATGTCAGAACCATCAAGTAACCGTCCTGTGCATGAGCCTCAAGTTATTGGAGTCCGCAGAGTTAGTCCGGATATAGCTGCGGCTCCATCGGCTCACGCCAGGAAAACACACGATCCAAACCCCCATCACCCACCCAACCTATTCTGTACCCCAGAATGTATCACATTTTCCACCAACTACCTAAACATATAGTGTAACACAACACATAACAATATGACCCAAGTTCGGTGGCCTGTAAGCCCTTTACCATTTATAACCTGATAGAAAACCAAAACAAAAAGCTAACATGTCATGCACAGCCCCACCGGGATCGGAGGATGGCAGACCGGGTACCATAATAATTTATAACCTATCCCTGACTATTCTCCCTACCCTCTCCCTAATACTATCCCTAAATATTAATCTAACCCTCACATTCTCCCTACTGCTGTCCCTATCTACTCTGTCCCTAACCAGAATTATGGTCCCTCACCCAGTGGGTTCAGTACCTAGGGCACAGAAAAGGAAAAACCTCTCCACAGGAGAGAAGCCCTACTTGTACCCAGCCTGCCATACTCCAAAGACCTGATCTTCCCAAGGTCACCAGTGATGTTCCTACAGACCTCCACCTCGGAGAGGACTCTACGCTGTGTAGATACTAGACACCGTGCGTTCCACGTGTGGTACCTAACCACTAAGCTGACTAAGAATAACGTGCATCGATCTCGGCCACCCAGGTTCCTGAATGCCCCATAAGCCCACTCCGGATAGGTGAGGCTGAGTAACTGACTCCAACCTATGGAGGCGCCCACCCTGGTGTAAACCCCTATATTGAAGGGACAATGAAGCAGGAAATGATCCATGCTTTCCAGCGTATTACCACACTCCTCTCGGGGACACCCCCGATCATCGGAGCTCCTGCACTTCAAGTTGTCCCTCACATATAGCTTCCTCTGGAAGCAGCGCCAGGCCAAGTCCCAAAACTTTTGAGGGATCCGTTTCGAATTTAAAAGACTAAGCCCAACCTCTAGATCCTGGCCTGGGCAATCCCTGAGCGCCAAGGGCTTCTGGAAATGGGTCAACAGAACCCTTTGGTCAAGGAATTTCCTCGAGTCCTGATTTCCCACATTCCCAGACTCCATCGACGTATCATCTTCAGAGTCGGGGTAGCGTAAGCCGGAAGATATCCATGGGGCGTACGAAGGTCCTTCACTCGCCCTCCTGTCTCCCATTCCTGGAAGAAAGGCTGAAACCATTCCCTGCAGGAGAGTACCCACGGAGGAGCCCTCTCTTTCCAGAGGTTTGCAATGTTAGCTTTTAAGAAGGTGTTCACTAAGAACACCACAGGGTTCACCATAGACAAACCCCCAAGTCTCCTCGTACGGTACGTAACCTCTCTCTTGACCAGGTTCAGCCTATTCCCCCATAACAGCTGGAAGAACAGGCTGTAGATCCTAGTATAGGAAGCCTCTGGCAAGATACATACACTGCCCAGGTAGATGAACAAAGGGAGCAGGTACGATTTGATCAGGTGTACCCTTTCCCTGAGGGTCAAAGACCAACCCTTCCACTGGTCCACCTTCTAAACGGCATTCTGGAGCCTACCATCCCAGTTTTTAATGGGGTAATCACCCTGGCCGAAAGTAATGCCTAGGATTTTTACCGAGTCTTGTGGCCCTGGAAGGGTGTCCGGGAGATCAAACTCGGGATCTCCCCCTCCCAGCCAGAAACTTTCACACTTATCCGGGTTGATGCTGGACCCAGATGCCTCTGAGTAGCGGTCCACCTCCGACATCACCACATCTGCCTCCCCTCTCGAGGACACAAAGATAGTGACATCATCAGCGTACGCTACCACTCTCAGGGTGGCTTCTGGCTCCTCCAGGCTCATCCCGACCCCTGCCAATGGTCCACAACCAACCCTCCTAAGGAAAGGGTCGATCGCGAACACATACAACAGTGGGCTCAAAGGACAGCCCTGGCGAACACCAGACCCAACCTCAAAAGAGCGGCCAGACCAACCATTCACCAGCGGGAAACTCTCTGCCCCTGCATACAAGGTCTTAAGCCAATTGACAAAAGTATCTGGTAGGCCATATCTCAGAAGGACAGACCAGAGGTACTCATGGTTCACCCGATCAAATGCTTTGGCCTGATCCAGGGACAGCAAGTACCCCTTCCAAAGACCCGCACTACTCCGCTCCACTGCCTCCCTGACACCAAGGACAGCACTTAAGGTGCTTCGGCCTGGAACAGAGCAGTGCTGAGCCTCCGAAAGAAGCCGGGGTGCAAACTTCACCAGCCGATTAAACAGTACCTTGGCCAGAATCTTCCTGTCCACATTGAGAAGAGCTATGGGCCTCCAATTCTCAATGCGGCTCGAATCTTTACCCTTTGACAGAAGAATCAGGGCTGACCTCCTCATTGACCTCGGCAGAGTGCCCGAGGAAAGACACTCATTGAAGACTTCAGTCAAGAGGGGAACCAAGAGGTCCCTGAAGGTCTTATACCACTCAGATGTTAAGCCATCTGGACCTGGCGACTTCTTCAGGGCAAGCCCTTCAATCGCCAGTCTAACTTCCTCTTCCCTGATCTCTTCTGCCAAAACATCAAGAGAGGGGTCTACCCCTGGCTCAGGAATGGTTTCAGCCAGGAAACCCGACATCTCGTCTCGATCTAGATCCTTCCTCCCCAAGAGGTGTGAGTAAAAGGATCTGACGACCTCCAGGATCCCTGATCTGGACCGGTTCAGAGATCCCGTACTATCAACCAGTGCAGTCACAATCTTACTACTCACTGACATCTTACAGTTTCTGTAGGGGTCGGGCGAGCGGTACCTCACGAAATCCCTCTCAAAAACTAAAGATGCGTGCCTATCATACTGACACCTCATGAGCAAGGCTTTCACTCTGGAGATCTCCTCTCTACTACCTCCAGTCGAGACGAGATGCTCGAGTTTCCTCCTCAGGCCCTGATACACACGATACCTATTCAGGGACCTGAGGCTCGAGAGCTGGCGGAAGAACCTCGCAACCCGCTTCTTGAATATCTCCCACCACTCTGACTTACTACTACATAGGCCCAGTAGAGGTACCTGACTCTGAAGAAAATCCTCAAAGGATTGTCTTACCCCTGCTTCTTCCAGGAGGGACGAATTCAGCCTCCAGTAGCCTCTACCCATCCGGGGCGTCTCTGAAACATTCAGGGAAAACAAAATTAGACAGTGGTCGGAGAACTCCACCTCAACCACGGACACTGCGGAAGAGACGGCTTCCTCCTTTAAATAAAACCTGTCCAATCTACACCTGCAGCTACCTCGATGATAGGTGAAACCCGCGTGGCCCGAGGGTGTCCGGATGTGGGCATCCTCTAGGCGAGCTTCTCTAACTATACTAATCAGGGCCATACTATCATAAGCCAGCTTGTCGTTGGCGCCTCTCCTGTCCTGAGACCTCGTGATAGTGTTGAAGTCTCCACCAAAGATCACTTGCCGACTCGTAAAAAGAAAGGGCTTAATCCTCATGAAGAGGCTTTTACGGTCCCACTTAGTCTGTGGGGCATAGATGTTAATGAGCCTGAGCTCTTGCCCCTTCATGAGGACATCCAAGATCAGGCACCTCCCCATTTCCAACTCGATAACCCGTCTGTATTCTACAGGAGCGGTAAAAAGGACCGCCACCCCACTATACGGCTCAGCCGCAAGAGACCAGTGTGAAGGTCCATGCCTCCACTCTCGCTTGGCTTTTACTAGCAAGGCTTGGTCTGTCAACCTGGTCTCCTGCAAAAACAAAATGTCGGCGTTAATACGACTGAGAAAATCAAAGGCTGCAAATCTAGCCGTATCAGACTTAATGCTGGCACAGTTAATGGATGCCAGCGTCAATGGGGTGAGTGCCGCCATCATGGATGATAGAGTTGGACGGCCTTAAACCCCTACTTACTTGTTTTCTTTCCTTTTTTCTTTCCACCCCCTTCAACATCAGAGGAAGACCCCTTAGATGGTTCCTTAGACCGTTTTAGAGAGGTGGACATATCCATCTCTTGATCTTCACTTCCCCCACCTGAGGCCACCTGACCCCCTAAGGAAACTACCTCTGGGGGAGCAGGCTCAGCACCTCCTGGAGGTTCCTCTGCCCTAGACACCAGTCCCTTAACCTCTCCCTCTAAAAATGGAGAGGTTCCTTCACTGAGGGACTGATATCTGTTAGATAGACCGATCAGAGGGGGGTCAGTCGGAGCTTCCTTTGACATCTGGCCTTTAATAATATTTTGGGAAGACGAAGAAGTCCCCTTAAATTTTTTAGGCATCTTCTTAACATTCTTCCTTCTGCTGCGCTTAGGTTTTTCCTCTTGCCATCTCCCTCCATCCTCATCCAGACTTTCATACTGGGAAGAACCTGAGGAGATGGCTATAGCCTCGCTTTCCTCTTTGCGCAGTCTCCCCATCTCTTCATCTAGTTCAGCGTCCCCCAAAGCCTCAGCCTGACCATCTGAGCCAACGCCAGGAGCAGGACCCTGGACTACCCCGACCATCTTGGAATTTCCAAGGTCCCTTCTCCTTCTGCGCCTTTCCTCTCGCCTAAGCTGAGTGGGGCTCTTACGCTTTTCCTTGTCAGTTCTCTTCCTTGGCTCTGGTGCTCCCTCTCCTCTGCTGGTCCCCTCCCCCGCTGAGGCAACCTCAGGGCTCTCCCCATCTCGGGTAGACGCAGCATAAGAGAAAGAACGGGGACACCTACTAAATGGGTGACCAAGGTCACCACACAGGTGGCACCTAATCCGGCCACAGGATGCAGCAAGATGACCCTCCGCACCGCACAGTGCGCACATCAGCTTAGAGCAGTTTGCGCTAAAGTGGGTGGGATCACCGCACCTGTGGCACAGCTTCGGTTGCCCCTGGTAAAAGACCTGGATTCTGTCGCGACCAAGGAAAGCGGCTGATGGTATGTGCGCAACAGTATTGCCTGAACGTTTTAGACGGACTGAGAACGTCCAGGCCCCAGACCAGATGCCATGCTGATCTAAGTTCTTCCGGGGAACGTCCGTCACTTCCCCGTACCTGCCCAACCAAGTCATGATGTCATAACAAGAAAGTGATTCGTTACGTGTCAAAATGGTCACTTTCTTTACCATGCTCTGGCGAGATATCGCTTTAACAACGAAATCTCGCCATCCGGGCTCGTCCTTCACCAGCTCATAATTAGACCAGAAAAGTTCAAGCCCCTCTGGTCTTACAAAGCTGATGTCGAACTCAGAGGAGCCGTAGGGGTGGATCAAGGCAAAGATGTCACTGGCCTTGAACCTCATCTGGAAGAGAAGCTCCACCACCTTTCCTCTCTGTGGGCACGCATCACTGCCTCTCCATACCAGACGGGCCACGTTCCTACGGCCCACCTCCTGCCCGGGTGTTGGAAGCGACCAGACCACTTCCCCATTGTTCTCTCGGAAGGCTCCAAGTCCATGTCTTTCAATGTAGAAGGACAAGTCGACCTCCCTCCCCTCTACCTGGAGCGTTCTATCTCCTTTCCTAAGAGCCTCCAGAAGGCGTCGTTGCAAGTGACCCTCCCCAGGGGGTGGAAGTGAAGATCTCCCTGGACCTCCGGCTGCCGCAACATTAGCGTAACTCCTGATGGCAGCCGGAGGGGCAGCCGGACCCGGCCCTGACTGATTAATAACCGCATTACCAGAATATACCCCAGCAATATCTGCCCTGAGAATTGCCACTTCTCCAGTGGCACCTGAAGGGTTAACTTCACCACCCCCAGCATTCAAACCACTCACATCCCCATCATGCACACCACTACCACTCCCATCAATAACACCACTCCCTCCCCCAGTCTGCACAACATTCATACTACTACTACTCCCCCCATCCGTCACCTCCATACACTCAGTAGCTGGACTGGCTTTATGGATCAGTGTGGCAGGTTTTAGCACTGTTTTTCGTGTCTCAGTCCCAACAGCTTCTTTAGCTGCGGATGCCATGACAGGTGACGCACATGGCCCTGCATCACTACGAACTCTCCCACTGGAACCCATTATAGGCTCCAATGTTCTTGACCTGGGGGAGTTGCTTACTGCGTTCCCAGAAGATGAGCCATCCCGCTGCGACCCCGCAGAGCCCACAGCAGGAGACACGGCAACCGGAACCGCTGTCACTCCGGGTGGATGTGACATTCCGGAACCTTCTGCACCAGTCTCTGATGCCCGGGCACCCCCCACAGAGGAGCGTCCTGCAGCACCCGAGACTCCCCGAGTGGCCCTGAACCTTCCTGTCCGGCCCTTCTTTACCTTTACTATGGCCGCCCCCACTACTGACACAAGCAGGAGCGGCTTTCTCCGCCATCTTGCCATCTATCTCTCCTCCTTGCTGGCCCCATGCCACATCAGATATGGGGACTGGCAGTGTAGAGAAGTCACCAGCCGCCCGGACTGACTTCTCAGCCGCCCCGGACTGCTGGAATGGAGTAAATACAAGACTCACACTCTCTTGCTTTTTGGCTGCTTTTCTTTTTACCGGAACATCCTCACCGAGATCTTCTCCAAAGGTGAAGGCCTCCATCCTCAGGGGGGACTCCTGCCTGATTATGGCCTGTAGTAGCCTCCATCCTCAGGGGGGACTCCTGCCTGATTATGGCCTGTAGTAGCCTCCATCCTCAGGGGGGACTCCTGCCTGACTATGGCCTGTAGTAGTCCTCCATCTGACAGACCATCATCATCATCCTCATCAGTGTCTGGCAGGGCCACCTGCGCTGCCATAATGCTGTAGCTCTCTTGCATGCTTTGGGGGTTACTTTGGGTGACATCAGAGGGGTCTTCATTCACCACACAGTCCTCCTCCTTACACTCCACCAAGTCCTCAGCTTTCACAGCCTCCTCAGCCTCCATTTCTTCCTCTCCACTACTACTCTCCCCATCTCCTGCAGCATCACCCCCATCATCCGCTCTGCTGCTAGGGGATTTCATAGTGGCAAAGCGATCCTCATTGCGCAATTTCTCCCTGAACAGGTCGCTCCCTTCTAGGATGGCCGCCCTCCTCTCCTCTCTCCCCTCTCCCCTCCGGGATGGCCGCCCTCCTCTCCTCTCTCCCTTCTAGGATGGCCGCCCTCCTCTCCTCTATCCCCTCCATGATGGCCGCCCTCCTCTCCTCTATTCCCTTTACCTGGGCACTCAGGGACCTGATCCTGGGAGAGAACTCGGGCTTCTTCCTCTTGGGAGCCGTATTAGCCTGGTACCTGAGAAAGCGCAGATCTTCTCTTGCTGCCTTCAGTTCCTTCCCAAGCTGTTCGTACTCTGAAAACTTAGCGGTGATCCGGGAGCAGTACGTGCTGGCAGACTCCTTGGGGCCTCGCTCACCCCACATCTCCACCGGCTGACTCCTGGACACTGCTGGAGTTTTCTTAGCCGCTGATTTCTTTCCTCCATCACTGGAAGCCATTGCCTGGGGGCCAGGGGCCACATTGCTGCGGACCCTTCCAGATCTCCTCAGTCCACAGGCTGGAGCGCTGGCCGGTAGCTTTTCCTCTCCACCCCCCGCCGGCCTGGTTCGGGAGATGGAGGCCTTGGATTCCCAGGGATCCATGCTGAAAGCCTCCCCCAGGAGCCTGCCACACTCCTGGGAAAGGCAGGTGGAAAATCAGCCGCTCTCTCTGGAGCTCAGGAGCACAGACAGACACACCTACACACACTGAGAGTGACCACACCCGCCTATCCTCCAGTCTACTCCAGAGCTGCACTCACTATTCTGCTGGTTCGGACACTGTGTACATACATTACATTACTGAACCTGAGTTACATCCTGTATTATACTGCAGAGCTGCACTCGCTATTCTGCTGGTGGGGTCACTGTGTACATACATTACATTACTGATCCTGAGTTACATCCTGTAATTCTTTTATTAGAAAAATAGAAAAATTAACAAACAAGGCATATCTGGCTATAACTTAAACATAACAGTAAATTACATAAATAACAAATAATAATGATAAACCATTATAATAGTATAAAGCAAAATGAAATCTTTAACCTTTTGCCACCAAGCCAGCCCAGCATTCCTACTTAACAAAAATAAATAAATAAATAAATAAATAAATAAATAAAATAAATAAATAAAAATGTTCTCAATCCAGGCAAAATAAGCCATAAAACTTAAACTACAAAGCCATCCTCGGCTGTAATCATAACTAAAGAGAAGCCGCCCTGGCTAAAAAAAACTCCCAAACCTGGGTTATAGTAAATAAACAAAACATAAACACACACATACAACCACCTTTAGACCAACACACGACCACCTGATACTACAAACAATAACTATACATGAACTGAAAATGAAAGCCATCCAGGCCTAACCAAAAGATATAACATATAACATATCAGTATAAAAATAAAATTCTAACTAACTAACTGGTTATTCCAGTACAACACTCGGGCCCGGCTGCCCTGAAAAACTAAAAAGGGACCTAAACACCAGTAACAGAGAAACAAACCACACAACAATTCTAGCTATTACCCACGTGCCCCTCCACCTTCCCCTAGACCCCAGTGTGAGCTCAGTTCATGGAGTCAAAGTTCAGTCCATTTTTGGTGTCAGCTCCATTCAGCCCACACCTTCCCACAGACCCCGCCCCCCATATCCCCCCTCCCAACCTATTCTGTATCCCCTCATATATACAATATATACAATGACTATTATGTCCATAAAGCTCACATGGCTTATTCAGCCATAACCCTGCCTACACTTATCACAAAACATATATTAACATAAACATAGCACACCATAATAACATAACACAACAATATTATACACAATTATAATAAGGCCCAAGTTCGGTAGCCTGTAAGCCCTTTATACCTACTGCTGACCAGAAAAACAAAACAAAAATCTAAAGTGGCATGCACCAGCCCTCCACCGGGATCGGAGGATGGCAGACCGGGTACCAGAAATTTATAAACTATCCCTTACTATCTTACCCTACTCTCCCCCTATCTCTAACCCTAAGTTTAAACTGACCCTACACGCTTTCCCTACTGCTGTCCCTACCTGCTCTCTCCCTAACCATAATTATGGCACCTCACCCAGTGGGCTCAGTACCTAGGGCACAGCGAAAGAAAAACCTCTCCACAGGAGAGAAGCCCTACTGGTACCCAGCCTGCCATACTCCAAAGACCTGATCTTCCCAAGGTCACCAGTGATGTTCCTACAGACCTCCACCTCGGAGAGGACTCTACGCTGTGTAGATACTAGACACCGTGCGTTCCACGTGTGGTACCTAACCACTAAGCTGACTAGAAATAACGTGCAGCGATCTCGGCCACCCAGGTTCCTGAATGCCCCATAAGCCCACTCCGGATAGGTGAGACTGACTAACTGACTCCAACCTATGGAGGCGCCCACCCTGGTGTAAACCCCTATATTGAAGGGACATTGAAGCAGGAAATGATCCATACTCTCTAGCGTATTACCACACTCCTCACGGGGACACCCCCGATCATCGGAGCTCCTGCACTTCAAGTTGTCCCTCACATATAGCTTCCCCTGGAAACAGCGCCAGGCCAAATCCCAAAACTTCTGAGGGATCCGTTTCGAGTTTAAAAGACTAAGCCCAACCTCTAGATCCTGGCCTGGGCAGTCCCTGAGCGCCAGGGGCTTCTGGAAATGGGTCAACAGAACCCTTTGGTCAAGGAATTTCCTCGACTGAGTCCTGATCTCCCACATTCCCAGACCCCACCGACGTACCATCTTCAGAGTCGGGGTAGCGTAAGCCGGAAGATATCCATGGGGTGTACGAAGGTCCTTCACTCGCCCTCCTGTCTCCCATTCCTGGAAGAAAGGCCGAAACCATTCCCTGCAGGAGAGTACCCACGGAGGAGCCCTCTCTTTCCAGAGGTTTGCGATGTTAGCTTTCAAGAAGGTGTTCACTAAGAACACCACAGGGTTCACCATAGACAAACCCCCTAGTCTCCTCGTGCGGTACGTAACCTCTCTCTTGACCAGGTTCAGCCTATTCCCCCATAACAGCTGGAAGAACAGGCTGTAGATCCTAGTATAGGAAGCCTCTGGCAAGATACACACACTGCCCAGGTAGATGAACAAAGGGAGCAGGTACGATTTGATCAGGTGTACCCTTTCCCTTAAGGTTAAGGACCAACCCTTCCACTGGTCCACCTTCCGAGTGGCATCCTGGAGCCTACCATCCCAGTTTTTAGTGGGGTAATCACCCTGGCCGAATGTAATGCCTAGGATTTTTGCCGAGTCTTGGGGCCCTGGAAGGGTGTCCGGGAGATCAAACTCGGGATCTCCCCCTCCCAGCCAGAGACTTTCACACTTATCCGGGTTGATGCTGGACCCAGATGCCTCTGAGTAGCGGTCCACCTCCGACATCACCACATCGACCTCCTCTCTCGAGGACACAAAGATAGTGACATCATCAGCGTATGCTACCACTCTCAGGGTGGCTTCTGGCTCCTCCAGGCTCATCCCGACCCCTGCCAATGGTCCACAACCAACCCTCCTAAGGAAAGGGTCGATCGCGAACACATACAACAGTGGGCTCAAAGGACAGCCCTGGCGAACACCAGACCCAACCTCAAAAGAGCGGCCAGACCAACCGTTCACCAGCGGGAAACTCTCTGCCCCTGCATACAAGATCTTAAGCCAATTGACAAAAGTATCTGGTAGGCCATATCTCAGAAGGACAGACCAGAGGTACTCGTGGTTCACCCGATCAAATGCCTTGGCCTGATCCAAGGACAGCAAGTACCCCTTCCAAAGACCCGCACCACTCCGCTCCACTGCCTCCCTGACACTAAGGACAGCACTTAAGGTGCTTCGGCCTGGAACAGAGCAGTGCTGAGCCTCCGAAAGGAGCCGGGGTGCAAACTTCACCAGCCGATTAAACAGTATCTTGGCCAGAATCTTCCTGTCCACATTGAGAAGAGCTATGGGCCTCCAATTCTCAATGCGGCTCGAATCTTTACCTTTTGACAGAAGAATCAGGGCTGACCTCCTCATTGACCTCGGCAGAGTGCCCGAGGAGAGACACTCATTGAAGACCTCGGTCAAGAGGGGAACCAAGAGGTCCCTGAAGGTCTTATACCACTCAGATGTTAAGCCATCTGGACCTGGCGACTTCTTGAGGGCAAGCCCTTCAATCGCCAGTCTAACTTCCTCTTCCCTGATCTCTTCTGCCAAAACATCAAGAGAGGGGTCTACCCCTGGCTCAGGAACGGTTTCAGCCAGGAAACCCGACATCACATCTCGATCTAGATCCTTCCTCCCCAAGAGGTGTGAGTAAAAGGATCTGACGACCTCCAGGATCCCTGATCTGGACCGGTTCAGAGATCCCGTACTATCAACCAGTCCAGTCACAATCTTACTACTCACTGACATCTTACAGTTTCTGTAGGGGTCGGGCGAGCGGTACCTCCCGAAATCCCTCTCAAAAACTAAAGATGCGTGCCTATCATACTGACACCTCATGAGCAAGGCTTTCACTCTGGAGATCTCCTCTCTACTACCTCCAGTCGAGACGAGATGCTCGAGTTTCCTCCTCAGGCCCTGATACACACGATACCTATTCAGGGACCTGAGGCTCGAGAGCTGGCGGAAGAACCTCGCAACCCGCTTCTTGAATATCTCCCACCACTCTGACTTACTACTACATAGGCCCAGTAGAGGTACCTGACTCTGAAGAAAATCCTCAAAGGACTGTCTTACCTCTGCTTCTTCCAGGAGGGACGAATTCAGCCTCCAGTAGCCTCTACCCATCCGGGGGGTCTCTGAAACATTCAGGGAAAACAAAATTAGACAGTGGTCGGAGAACTCCACCTCAACCACGGACACTGCGGAAGAGACGGCTTCCTCCTTTAAATAAAACCTGTCTAATCTAGACCTGCAGCTACCTCGATGATAGGTGTAACCCGCGTGGCCCGAGGGTGTCCGGATGTGGGCATCCTCTAGGCGAGCTTCCCTAACTATACTAATCAGGGCCATGCTATCATAAGCCAGCTTGTCTTTGGCGCCTCTCCTGTCCTGAGACCTCGTGATAGTGTTGAAGTCTCCACCAAAGACCACCTGCCGACTCGTAAAAAGAAAAGGCTTAATCCTCATAAAAAGGCTTTTACGATCCCACTTAGTCTGTGGGGCATAGATATTAATGAGCCTGAGCTCTTGCCCCTTCATGAGGACATCCAAGATCAGGCACCTCCCCATTTCCAACTCGATAACCCGTCTGCATTCTACAGGAGCGGTAAAAAGGACCGCCACCCCACTATACGGCTCAGCCGCAAGAGACCAGTGTGAAGGCCCATGCCTCCACTCTCTCTTGGCTTTTATTAGAGAGGCTAGATCTGTCAACCTGGTCTCCTGCAAAAACAAAATGTCGGCGTTAATACGACCGAGAAAATCAAAGGCTGCAAATCTAGCCGTATCCGACTTAATGCTGGCACAGTTAATGGATGCCAGCGTCAATGGGGTGAGTGCCGCCATCATGGGTGATTGAGTTGGACGGCCTTAACCCCTACTTACTTGTTTTCTTTCCCTTTTTCTTTCCACCCCCTTCAACATCAGAGGAAGACCCCTTAGATGGTTCCTTAGACCGTTTTAGAGAGGTGGACATATCCATCTCTTGATCTTCACTTCCACCACCTGAGGCCACCTGACCCCCTGAGGAAAGTACCTCTGGGGGAGCAGGCTCGGCACCTCCTGGAGGTTCCTCTGCCCTAGACACCAGTCCCTCAACCTCCCCCTCTATAAATGGAGAGGTTCCTTCACTGAGGGACTGATATCTGTTAGATAGACCGATCAGAGGGGGGTCAGTCGGAGCTTCCTTTGACATCTGGCCTTTAATAATTTTTTGGGAAGACGAAGAAGTCGCCTTAGATTTTTTAGGCATCTTCTTAACATTCTTCCTTCTGCTGCGCTTAGGTTTTTCCTCTTGCCATCTCCCTCCATCCTCATCCAGACTTTCATACTGGGAAGAACCTGAGGAGATGGCTATAGCCTCGCTTTCCTCTTTGCGCAGTCTCCCCATCTCTTCATCTAGTTCAGCGCCCCCCAAAGCCTCAGCCTGACCATCTGAGCCAACGCCAGGAGCAGGACCCTGGACTACCCCGACCATCTTGGAACTTCCAAGGTCCTTGCTCCCTCTGCGCATTTTCTCTCGCCTAAGCTGAGTGGGGCTCTTACGCTTTTCCTTGTCAGTTCTCTTCCTTGGCTCTGGTGCTCCCTCTCCTCTGCTGGTCCCCTCCCCCGCTGAGGCAACCTCAGGGCTCTCCCCAGCTCGGGTGGCTGCAGCATAAGAGAAAGAACGGGGACACCTACTAAATGGGTGACCAAGGTCACCACACAGGTGGCACCTAATCCGGCCACAGGATGCAGCAAGATGACCCTCCGCACCGCACAGTGCGCACATCTGCTTAGAGCAGTTTGCGCTAAAGTGGGTGGGATCACCGCACCTGTGGCACAGCTTCGGTTGCCCCTGGTAAAAGACCTGGATTCTGTCGCGACCAAGGAAAGCGGCTGATGGTATGTGCGCAACAGTATTGCCTGAACGTTTTAGACGGACTGAGAACGTCCAGGCCCCAGACCAGATGCCATGCTGATCTAAGTTCTTCCGGGGAACGTCCGTCACTTCCCCGTACCTGCCCAACCAAGTCATGATGTCATAACAAGAAAGTGATTCGTTACGTGTCAAGACGGTCACTTTCTTTACCATGCTCTGGCGAGATATCGCTTTAACAACGAAATCTCGCCATCCGGGCTCGTCCTTCACCAGCTCATAATTAGACCAGAAAAGTTCAAGCCCCTCTGGTCTTACAAAGCTGATGTCGAACTCAGAGGAGCCGTAGGGGTGGATCAAGGCAAAGATGTCACTGGCCTTGAACCTCATCTGGAAGAGAAGCTCCACCACCTTTCCTCTCTGTGGGCACGCATCACTGCCTCTCCATACCAGACGGCCACGTTCCTACGGCCCACCTCCTGCCCGGGTGTTGGAAGCGACCAGACCACTTCCCCATTGTTCTCTCGGAAGGCTCCAAGTCCATGTCTTTCTATGTAGAAGGACAAGTCGACCTCCCTCCCCTCTACCTGGAGCGTTCTATCTCCTTTCCTAAGTGCCTCCAGAAGGCGTCGTTGCAAGTGACCCTCCCCAGGGGGTGGAAGTGAAGATCTCCCTGGACCTCCGGCTGCCGCAACATTAGCGTAACTCCTGATGGCAGCCGGAGGGGCAGCCGGACCCGGCCCTGACTGACTACTAATCACATTACTAGTACATACCCCAGCAGTATCTGCCCTGAGAATTGCCACTTCTCCAGTGGCACCTGAAGGGTTAACTTCACCACCCCCAGCATTCAAACCACTCACATCCCCATCATGCACACCACTACCACTCCCATCAATAACACCACTCCCTCCCCCAGTCTGCACAACATTCATACTACTACTACTCCCCCCATCCGTCACCTCCATACACTCAGTAGCTGGACTGGCTTTATGGATCAGTGTGGCAGGTTTTAGCACTGTTTTTCGTGTCTCAGTCCCAACAGCTTCTTTAGCTGCGGATGCCATGACAGGTGACGCACATGGCCCTGCATCACTACGAACTCTCCCACTGGAACCCATTATAGGCTCCAATGTTCTTGACCTGGGGGAGTTGCTTACTGCGTTCCCAGAAGATGAGCCATCCCGCTGCGACCCCGCAGAGCCCACAGCAGGAGACACGGCAACCGGAACCGCTGTCACTCCGGGTGGATGTGACATTCCGGAACCTTCTGCACCAGTCTCTGATGCCCGGGCACCCCCCACAGAGGAGCGTCCTGCAGCACCCGAGACTCCCCGAGTGGCCCTGAACCTTCCTGTCCGGCCCTTCTTTACCTTTACTATGGCCGCCCCCACTACTGACACAAGCAGGAGCGGCTTTCTCCGCCATCTTGCCATCTATCTCTCCTCCTTGCTGGCCCCATGCCACATCAGATATGGGGACTGGCAGTGTAGAGAAGTCACCAGCCGCCCGGACTGACTTCTCAGCCGCCCCGGACTGCTGGAATGGAGTAAATACAAGACTCACACTCTCTTGCTTTTTGGCTGCTTTTCTTTTTACCGGAACATCATCACCGAGATCTTCTCCAAATGTGAAGGCCTCCATCCTCAGGGGGGACTCCTGCCTGACTATGGCCTGTAGTAGCCTCCATCCTCAGGGGGGACTCCTGCCTGACTATGGCCTGTAGTAGCCTCCATCCTCAGGGGGGACTCCTGCCTGACTATGGCCTGTAGTAGTCCTCCATCTGACAGACCATTATCATCATCCTCATCAGTGTCTGGCAGGGCCACCTGCGCTGCCATAATGCTGTAGCTCTCTTGCATGCTTTGGGGGGTACTTTGGGTGACATCAGAGGGGTCTTCATTCACCACACAGTCCTCCTCCTTACACTCCACCAAGTCCTCAGCTTTCACAGCCTCCTCAGCCTCCATTTCTTCCTCTCCACTACTACTCTCCCCATCTCCTGCAGCATCACCCCCATCATCCGCTCTGCTGCTAGGGGATTTCATAGTGGCAAAGCGATCCTCATTGCGCAATTTCTCCCTGAACAGGTCGCTCCCTTCTAGGATGGCCGCCCTCCTCTCCTCTCTCCCCTCTCCCCTCCGGGATGGCCGCCCTCCTCTCCTCTCTCCCCTCTCCCCTCCGGGATGGCCGCCCTCCTCTCCTCTCTCCCTTCTAGGATGGCCGCCCTCCTCTCCTCTATCCCCTCCAGGATGGCCGCCCTCCTCTCCTCTATCCCCTTTACCTGGGCACTCAGGGACCTGATCCTGGGAGAGAACTCGGGCTTCTTCCTCTTGGGAGCCGTATTAGCCTGGTACCTGAGAAAGCGCAGATCTTCTCTTGCTGCCTTCAGTTCCTTCCCAAGCTGTTCGTACTCTGAAAACTTAGCGGTGATGCGGGAGCAGTACGTGCTGGCAGACTCCTTGGGGCCTCGCTCACCCCACATCTCCACCGGCTGACTCCTGGACACTGCTGGAGTTTTCTTAGCCGCTGATTTCTTTCCTCCATCACTGGAAGCCATTGCCTGGGGGCCAGGGGCCACATTGCTGCGGACCCTTCCAGATCTCCTCAGTCCACAGGCTGGAGCGCTGGCCGGTAGCTTTTCCTCTCCACCCCCCGCCGGCCTGGTTCGGGAGATGGAGGCCTTGGATTCCCAGGGATCCATGCTGAAAGCCTCTCCCAGGAGCCTGCCACACTCCTGGGAAAGGCAGGTGGAAAATCAGCCTCTCTCTCTGGAGCTCAGGAGCACAGACAGACACACCTACACACACTGAGAGTGACCACACCCGCCTATCCTCCAGTCTACTCCAGAGCTGCACTCACTATTCTGCTGGTTCGGACACTGTGTACATACATTACATTACTGAACCTGAGTTACATCCTGTATTATACTGCAGAGCTGCACTCGCTATTCTGCTGGTGGGGTCACTGTGTACATACATTACATTACTGATCCTGAGTTACATCCTGTATTATACCCCAGAGCTGCACTCACTATTCTGCTGGTGGGGGTCACTGTGTACATACATTACTGAACCTGAGTTACATCCTGTATTATACTGCAGAGCTGCACTCGCTATTCTGCTGGTGGGGTCACTGTGTACATACATTACTGATCCTGAGTTACATCCTGTATTATACCCCAGAGCTGCACTCACTATTCTGCTGGTGGGGTCACTGTGAGCATACATTACATTACTGATTCTGTACTGATCCTGAGTCCTGTCCCCTGATGTAAGCCCCAGCCTGAAGTGGATCTTCTATGATTTGGAAGGTGAGGGAGACTTCCTGGGTCAGAGTACAGGGCTGTAGACCCCGCTATGCAGATCATGCACCTCCCCCACTCCCCCTCCCACCCAGTACAGGGAGCTCTTACACCAAAGCAATGCTCTTACACCAAGGTACCACTGTATATATATATATATAAAAATCCAGCAGAAACCACGATGGGGATGATGGTAGCAATGGGGATGATGGTAGCAATGGGGATGATGGTAGTGATGGTGATGATGGGGATGATGGTAGCGATGGGGATGATGGTAGTGATGGTGATGATGCTACTGATGGGGATGATGGTAGTGATGGTGATGATGGTAGTGATGGTGATGATGCTACTGATGGGGATGATGGTGATGATGGGGATGATGGTAGTGATGGTGGTGATGCTACTGATGGGGATGATGGTAGTGATGGTGATGATGGTAGTGATGGTGATGATGCTACTGATGGGGATGATGGTAGTGATGGTGATGATGGTAGTGATGGTGATGATGCTACTGATGGGGATGATGGTAGTGATGGTGATGATGCTACTGATGGGGATGATGGTAGTGATGGTGATGATGGGGATGATGGTAGTGATGGTGATGATGGGGATGATGGGAGTGATGGTGATCATGCTGATGATGATGGTTCGGTCATCATCCACCTCTAGAATCTCATGTGATCATCCTACTGTGCCAAGTGTTCAGGCTTCAGATCTATTATTCTACTGTATTAGTAACTCACTAAACACTATACTTTTTGACTTGTAATAAGAATCGTTACAATTAGAGGATAAGTTCAATCGAGTAACAAGCGATCAGTAATCGGATAGGTCAATCATAGTCGGCAGTAACTTGTCCTCCTCTGAGCCTTTAGCTTCTGCCTCTTACTCCTAATGTAGCAGAAGGCGATGGAGCAGCTATTATCTGGCTGCCCTTTGAGAAGGTCACTGCCATCACCTCCAGTACAGAGATGACATATAGCATGTATGGCCCATTGCATCTCTCCCTCCTGTCTGGGAAATGTCCCCATTCCATCTAGAAGGAGCTTTGCAAAGCATCACTTAACCTTGTATATTTATAAGAAGCTGCTGCTAAGTGGGAAGGACGAGATCCATGGCCGTGTATAAAGACCTCACATCTTCTACACATGGGAGATCTCTGCCGCAATGAAAGCGTACAAGACGCCGCCGCTCCTCAGCAATCCTCCGCATTAAGGAACATTATATATATATGATAAATAAAACACGCTGGATATTTAATTGTTGATAATTTGTATGGAGTAGTGTCAGGTGGTATACCATCCTGAGGAAGGCGGAAACGAGAGGAATCGTGCTGTAACGTGGTGACTAACACCACTGCGACCACCACCACTGCAAGCACTAACCCCAACCACTGCAGCCCCTGACCACGACCGCTGCAACCACTGACCACGACCACTGCAAGCACTAACCCCAACCACTGCAGCCACTGACCACGACCACTGCAACCACTGACCACGACCACTGCAAGCACTAACCCCAACCACTGCAGCCACTGACCACGACCACTGCAAGCACTAACTCCAACCACTGCAGCCACTGACCACTGCAACCACTGACCACTGCAGCCCCTGACCACGACCGCTGCAACCACTGACCACGACTACTGCAAGCACTAACCCCAACCACTGCAGCCACTGACCACTGCAGCCACTGACCACAACCGCTGCAAGCACTGACCCCAACCACTGCAGCCACTGACCACGACCGCTGCAACCACTGACCACGACCGCTGCAACCACTGACCACGACCACTGCAAGCACTAACCCCAACCACTGCAGCCACTGACCACTGCATCCACTGACCACGACCGCTGCAAGCACTAACCCCAACCACTGCAACCACTGACCACGACCACCGCAAGCACTGACCCCAACCACTGCAACCACTGACCACGACCACTGCAAGCACTGACCACGACCACTGCAAGCACTGACCCCAACCACTGCAAGCACTAACCCCAACCACTGCAGCCACTGACCACTGCAAGCACTGAACCCGACCACTGCAACCACTGACTCCGACCACTACAACCCCGACCACTGCAACCCCGACCACTGCAAGCACTGAACCCGACCACTGCAAGCACTAACCCCAACCACTGCAGCCACTGACTACGACCACTGCAACTACCGACCCCGACCACTGCAACTACTTACCTGACCACTACAACCACTGACCACAACCACTGCAACTACTTACCCCAACCACTGCAGCCACTGACTACGACCACTGCAACTACCGACCCCGACCACTGCAACTACTTACCTGACCACTACAACCACTGACCACAACCACTGCAACTACTTACCCCGACCACTGCTGCCACTGTCCACAACCATTGCAACTGACCCTAACCACTGCAACTACTGAGCCTGACCCCAACCACTGCAACCACAACCACTGCAACCACTGACACTATCACCCCCTTTATTTGGGCTTTTGTCAGGGCATGTTGTGGGGTTTGGCTGGACTGGTGGTGGATGCCCTGTTGGGGGGCACATTGGGCTCCATGGCTCAGGGAGGCTTTGTGGTGATAGGAGTCTGGGTTGCTTCTCTGTAAGTGCGCCCAGAATGAAAGCGCCCTCTTCTGTACCTGGAACCGTAGTGGGAACCTGCCCAACTCTGCCCGACACGCCATGTTGGAGGTGCTGTGATGGACCTGGAGGAGGTACTTGCAGAACTCCAGATGAAAGGTCTCTGTTGGGCTTGGATCCCATTTTGACTGGTCTGGGTAGGTGGCCGGACCCCAAACCTCACTGCCATAAAGCAGGATTGGGGCAATGACGCCATCAAAGATCTTTAGCCAGACCCTCACTGTTGGTTTGAGGTGGTACAGTCGCTTTCGTATGGCATAGAAGGTTCTGCTGGCTTTTCCCTTGAGGACCTCTATGGCAGACTTGAAGCTCCCTGATTGGTTAAGCTCCAGGCCCAGGTACGTGTAGCTGCTGGTGTTCTCCAGTACTGACCCGTTTAGTGTGAAGGAGGAGGAGATGGCGGCTTTTTTCTGACCCTTCCTCTGGAACACCATGACTTTGGTCTTCTTAGAGTTGATGGGTAGCGCCCATGTATTGCTGAATTTCTCCAGGACTGACAGGCTTTCTTGGAGGCCGCTCTCTGTGGGGGACAGCAGCAGGAGGTCATCAGCGTACAGCAGGAACTTCACCTCACGGTCATGCAGGAGGAGGCCGGGTGCTGAGGAGTCCTCCAGAGCTGCAGCCAGTTCGTTGATGTAGATGTTGAAGAGCGTTGGGCTCAGGCTGCAGCCCTGTCTGACTCCTCGGCCCTGCTGGAAATAAGCTGTCCTCTTGCCGTTCACCTTCACGCTGCATTGGTTCCCAGTGTATGAGCTCTTGATGACATCATACTTCCTCCCTCCGATTCCACTCTGCCACACTGAGTCATACGCCTTCCTAAAGTCCACAAGACAGTATGTAGCAGGACGAGTAGTAGTGTAGCACAGCCATCCGGCCCTGTAACCCTCCATGTAATAACTGTATTAGGTGGAGGAGCAGATGGCGGTATTACAGCTACGTCTCCACCATCCGGCCCTATAACACTCCATGTAATAACTGTATTAGGCGGAGGAGCAGATGGCGGTATAACAGCAATGTCTCCACCATCCGGCCTTGTAACCCTCCATGTAATAACTGTATTAGGCGGAGGAGCAGATGGCGGTATAACAGCAATGTCTCCACCATCCGGCCCTGTAACCCTCCATGTAATAACTGTATTAGGCGGAGGAGCAGATGGCGGTATAACAGCAATGTCTCCACCATCCGGCCTTGTAACCCTCCATGTAATAACTGTGTATTAGGCGGAGGAGCAGATGGCGGTATTACAGCAGATATGCCGCTCCTCTCCCGGCTCCTGGGCGCAGCTCATTCATATCTGTCTGTTGTCGGCCCCTCCAGCTATTCATCTAACATGCTTCTCAGATTTGATTTTTCGCCTCCCTTCTCCCGAGTCGCCGGCCGCATTATATATTGACAAAGAATAATTCTATTCAGCGCCAGGAAGAAAAAAGTTTCTGAAGAGGAAGAAAGATTTTCCTGTGTTTTCTTTCTGAAAGTTGCATCTAAAGGATGAAGAGCCTATAGGGAGCCAATATGTCCCCAATATCTGACATATCCCGATGTCCGACATGTCCCCGATATCTGACACATCCCGATGTCCGACATGTCCCCAATATCTGACATATCCCGATGTCCGACATGTCCCCGATATCTGACATATCCCGATGTCCGACATGTCCCCAATATCTGACATATCCCGATGTCCGACATGTCCCCGATATGTGACACATCCCGATGTCCGCCATGTCCCCGATATCTGACACATCCCGATGTCCGACATGTCCCCGATATCTGACACATCCCGATGTCCGACATGTCCCCGATATCTGACATATCCCGATGGCCGACATGTCCCCGATATCTGACATATCCCGATGGCCGACATGTCCCCGATATCTGACATATCCCGATGGCCGACATGTCCCCGATATCTGACATATCCCGATGGCCGACATGTCCCCGATATCTGACATATCCCGATGGCCGACATGTCCCCGATATCTGACACATCCCGATGTCCGACATGTCCCCGATATCTGACATATCCCGATGGCCGACATGTCCCCGATATCTGACATATCCCGATGGCCGACATGTCCCCGATATCTGTCATATCCCTGATGTCCGACATATCCCCGATATCACTTATGGTGGTGACCCCCATAGCACTTACGGTGTCGGCCATTCCTGCTGTAACTGTCACATATAGATTGCTATGGGCGTCCCTCGGTGGCCCCGGTATCTGCTCCAGATTGTTATTGATGGGGAAGTAACGTCCCAGACCTGGTGATGTCATCCTATACTGTACGTAGCCTTCACCTGAACGCACGGAGGAATCACTTGCTGCAATGGCGTGATGTCATTATATTGGGGCACAAAGCAGACTGAGAAACAGCTGAACAGTCCAAAAAATAACAATGACATTGTTATTACCTAAAATCTAAAGAAAGAAAAAGAAAAAATATAAATAAATAATAAAACAAATCAACAAAATAAAAAATAAACATTTTTGAGGTTAAATGACCCCAAAATAATAACAATTAATAATAATAATAATAATAATAATAATAATAATAATAATAATAATAATTAATAATAATCCAAAATTATCACAACATTTTTCAGGGGAAATCCCACAATACAAAAAAAAAATATTTTAACATATGAAAATAAAATAAAATTAAATAAATAAAATTATTGGCAAAATAAATAAATAGTAATAAAACCTCTGTTTTCAGGTTGGAAACATGGGGCATAAAAAATAGTTTTTTTGGCTGCAAACTGACAAAATGATCGGGCGCCTGCACAGGACGCAGGGGAGTCGATCTCCCAAAAAGACGATGACCCTAAGAACAGAGCCAGGACCATCCAGGGGGCTGAGGGGCAACTCTGTAATGTCCTGGGGGGCCGCCGCAGCCCAGACCCCAATAACACATCTCTGGGGACCCGACAATGGAATCACCGGCCCCCATCCATCCTAACATAGGGAAGAGGATCTGCAGAGAGGAAGGGTGAGAGGATCTGCAGAGAGGAAGGGTGAGAGGATCTGCAGAGAGGAAGGGTGAGAGGATCTGCAGAAAGGAAGGGTGAGAGGATCTGCAGAGAGAAAGGGTGAAAGGATCTGCAGAGAGGAAGGGTGAGAGGATCTGCAGAGAGAAAGGGTGAGAGGATCTGCAGAGAGGAAGGGTGAGAGGATCTGCAGAAAGGAAGGGTGAGAGGATCTGCAGAGAGAAAGGGTGAGAGGATCTGCAGAGAGGAAGGGTGAGAGGATCTGCAGAGAGGAAGGGTGAGAGGATCTGCAGAGAGGAACACCCCCAGATCCAGTGTAAACCTTGTGGCCTTGTAGCAGTCTGGAGTGAGGGGAGAGGGGCGGCCATATTACAGATATACAGGCCGAGTGCTAATAACCCTTCCTGAGGTAAATACGGCCACAGAGGTTATAGAAGGGACTGCACCCAGGTGGTTGGTGATGATGATGGTGATACTTGTAGTTCTCCCTGAGGTGTTATAGATGGTGATGATGGTACTTGTAGTTCCCCCTGGGGTGATATAGATGTGATGATGGTACTTGCAGTTCCCCCTGGGGTAATATAGATGGTGATGATGGTACTTGTAGTCCCCCTGAGGTGATATAGATGGTGATGGTGATACTTGTAGTTCTCCCTGAGGTGATATAGATGGTGATGATAGTACTTTTAGTTCCCCCTGAGGTGTTATAGATGGTCATCATGGTACTTGTAGTTCCCTCTGAGGTGATATAGATGGTGATGGTACTTGTAGTTCCCCCTGGGGTGATATAGATGGTGATCATGGTACTTGTAGTTCCCCCTGAGGTGATATAGATGGTGATGATGATACTTGTAGTTCCCCCTGAGGTGATATAGATGGTGATGATGATACTTGTAGTTCCACCTGAGGTGATATAGATGGTGATGGTACTTGTAGTTCCCCCTGGGGTGATATAGATGGTGATGATGGTACTTGTAGTTCCCCCTGGGGTGATATAGATGTGATGATGGTACTTGCAGTTCCCCCTGGGGTAATATAGATGGTGATGATGGTACTTGTAGTCCCCCTGAGGTGATATAGATGGTGATGGTGATACTTGTAGTTCTCCCTGAGGTGATATAGATGGTGATGATAGTACTTTTAGTTCCCCCTGAGGTGTTATAGATGGTCATCATGGTACTTGTAGTTCCCTCTGAGGTGATATAGATGGTGATGGTACTTGTAGTTCCCCCTGGGGTGATATAGATGGTGATCATGGTACTTGTAGTTCCCCCTGAGGTGATATAGATGGTGATGATGATACTTGTAGTTCCCCCTGAGGTGATATAGATGGTGATGATGATACTTGTAGTTCCACCTGAGGTGATATAGATGGTGATGGTACTTGTAGTTCCCCCTGGGGTGATATAGATGGTGATGATGGTACTTGTAGTTCCCCCTGAGGTGATATAGATGGTGATTATGATACTTGTAGTTCCCCCTGAGGTGATATAGATGGTGATGATGGTACTTGTAGTTCCCCCTGAGGTGATATAGATGGTGATGATGATACTTGTAGTTCCCCCTGAGGTGTTATAGATGGTGATGCTGATACTTGTAGTTCCCCCTGAGGTGATATAGATGGTGATGATGGTACTTGTAGTTCCCCCTGAGGTGATATAGATGGTGATGATGATACTTGTAGTTCCCCCTGAGATGATATAGATGGTGATGATGATACTTGTAGTTCTTCCTGAGGTGTTATAGATGGTGATGATGGTAGTTGTAGTTCCCCCTGAGGTGTTATAGATGGTGATGATTATACTTGTAGTTCCCCATGAGGTGATATAGATGGTGATGGTACTTGTAGTTCTCCCTGAGATGATATAGATGGTCATGATAGTACTTGTAGTTCTCCCTGAGGTGTTATAGATGGTGATGATGGTACTTGTAGTTCCCCCTATTACTGCTGCCTGAGGTGATGGTGGAGACCCCCTTGATGGTAATGAGGTGCAGAATAATAGAGACATCAGGGAGTGGAAGCAGTGACTTTTAGGTTAAAACAAGAGACGGGTCACTGATGTCTTAGTGAGGTACACGGAGTTACCCCTTTTAGTGGTAGAGTAGTCTGTGAATCATATCCCAGTACCATGGACGGCTTTTAGGATATCTGGACCTGAAGCCACAACTTTTGGTTCCCAGAAATGACTATGGGCACTTGGAGCGATTATCCCCAAGAGAAGGGAGTCCATCCTGACCCTTAATGGTCTGACAGAAGTAAGTGACCTCCTTAGCTTTTATCCGTCCATGGGTCACACTGTACTACCTCTTGGTGTAATTCCCCCCCATAGGCCCGGCTCCCCTCAGAGTATGTTACCTCTTGGTGTAGTCCTCCCCCATAGTCTGGGCTCCCCTCAGATGATGTTAGTTCTTAATGTAGACTTCCCCCATAGGCTGGGCTCCCCTCAGATGATGTTACCTCTTGGTGTAGTCCTCCCCCATAGGCCGGGCTCCCCTCAGATGATGTTACCTCTTGGTGTAGCCCACCCCCATAGGCCGGGCTCCCCTCAAATAATGTTACCTCTTGGTGTAGTCCTCCTCCATAGGCCGGGCTCCCCTCACAGGATGTTACCTCTTGGTGTAGTCCTCCTCCATAGGCCGGGCTCCCCTCACAGGATGTTACCTCTTGGTGTAGTCCTCCTCCATAGGCTGGGCTCCCCTCACAGGATGTTACCTCTTGGTGTAGTCCTCCCCCATAGGCCAGGCTCCCCTCAGAGGATGTTACCTCTTAGTATAGACTTGCACCATAGGCCAGGCTCCCCTCAGGGGATGTTACCTCTTAGTGTATACTTGCCCCATAGGCCAGGATCCCCTCAGGGGATGTTACCTCTTAGTGTATACTTGCCCCATAGGCTGGGATCCCCTCAGGGGATGTTACCTCTTAGTGTATACTTGCCCCATAGGCCGGGATCCCCTCAGGGGATGTTACCTCTTAATGTAGTCATCCTCTGAGGGGAGCCCAGCCTATGGGGGAGGACTTCATTAAGAGGTAACATCCCATGAGGGGAGCCCGGCCTATGGGGCAAGTATACACTAAGAGGTAACATCCTCTGAGGGGACCATGACCTATGGGGGGAGGACTACACCAAGAGGTAACATCGACTGAGGGGAGCCCGGTATATGAGGGAGGGCTACACCAACAGGTAACATCCTCTAAGGGGAGCCCAGACTATGGGGGAGGTTACCTCTTGGTGTAGTCCTCCCCATAGTCTGGGCTCCCCTCAGAGGATGTTACCTCTTAGTGTAGTCCTCCCCCATAGACCGGGCTCCCCTCAGATGATGTTACCTCTTGGTGTAATCCTCCCCCTAGGCTGGGCTCCCCTCAGGGGATGTTACCTCTTAGTGTAGTCCTCCCCCATAGACCAGGCTCCCCTCAGAAAATGTTACCTCTTGGTGTAATCCTCCCCTATAGTCTGGGCTCCCCTCAGATGACGTTACCTCTTGATTTAGTCCTCCTCCATAGGCCGGGCTCCCCTCAGAGGATGTTACCTCTTGATTTAGTCCCCTCATAGTCTGGGCTCCCCTCAGATGATGTTACCTCTAAGTATAGTCCTCCCCCATAGGCCAGACTCCCCTCAGGGGATGTAACCTCTTGGTGTAGTCCTCCCCCATAGGCCATGGTCCCCTCAGATGATGTTACCTCTTAGTGTAGTCCTCCCCCATAGTCTGGGGTCCCCTCAGAGGATGTTACCTCTTGGTGTAATCCTCCCCATAGTCCGGGCTCCCCTTAGAGAATGTTACCTCTTAGCGTAGACTTGTTCTTTAGTCTGGGCTCCCCTCAGATGATGTAACCTCTTAGTGTAGTCCTCCCCCATAGGCCGGGCTCCCCTCAGATGATGTAACCTCTTGGTGTAGTCCTCCCCCATAGACCAGGCTCCCCTCAGATGATGTTACCTCTTAGTGTAGTCCTCCCCATAGGCAGGGTTCCCCTCAGGGGATGTTACCTCTTAGTGTAGTCCTCCCCCATAGGCCGGGTTCCCCTCAGGGGATGTTACCTCTTAGTGTAGTCCTCCCCCATAGGCCGGGCTCCCCTCAGGGGATGTTACCTCTTAGTGTAGTCCTCCTCCATAGTCTGGGCTCCCCTCAGATGATGTTACCTCTTGGTGTAATCCTCCCCATAGTCTGGGCTCCCCTCAGGGGATGTTACCTCTTGGTGTAGTCCTCCCCCATAGGCCGGGTTCTCCTCAGGGGATGTTACCTCTTAGTGTAGTCCTCCCCCATAGGCCGGGCTCCCCTTAGGGGATGTTACCTCTTAGTGTAGTCCTCCCCCATAGGCCGGGTTCCCCTCAGGGGATGTTACCTCTTAGTGTAGTCCTCCCCCATAGTCTGGGCTCCCCTCAGGGGATGTTACCTCTTAGTGTAGTCCTCCCCATAGGCAGGGTTCCCCTCAGATGATGTTACCTCTTGGTGTAGTCATCCCCCATAGTCTGGGCTCCCCTCAGGGGATGTTACCTCTTAGTGTAGTCCTCCCCCATAGTCTGGGCTCCCCTCAGGGGATGTTACCTCTTAGTGTAGTCCTCCCCCATAGGCCGGGTTCCCCTCAGGGGATGTTACCTCTTAGTGTAGTCCCCCCCCATAGTCTGGGCTCCCCTCAGGGGATGTTACCTCTTAGTGTAGTCCTCCCCCATAGGCCGGGTTCCCCTCAGGGGATGTTACCTCTTAGTGTAGTCCTCCCCCATAGTCTGGGCTCCCCTCAGGGGATGTTACCTCTTAGTGTAGTCCCCCCCCATAGTCTGGGCTCCCCTCAGGGGATGTTACCTCTTAGTGTAGTCCTCCCCCATAGGCCGGGTTCCCCTCAGGGGATGTTACCTCTTAGTGTAGTCCTCTCCCATAGTCTGGGTTCCCCTCAGGGGATGTTACCTCTTAGTGTAGTCCTCCCCCATAGGCCGGGCTCCCCTCAGGGGATGTTACCTCTTAGTGTAGCCCACCCCCATAGGCCGGGTTCCCCTCAGAGGATGTTACCTCTTGGTGTAGTCCTCCCCCATAGGCCGGGCTCCCCTCAGGGGATGTTACTTCTTAGTGTAGTCCTCCCCCATAGGCCATGGTCCCCTCAGGGGATGTTACCTCTTAGTGTAGTCCTCCCCCATAGGCCATGGTCCCCTCAGATGATGTTACCTCTTAGTTTCGCCCTCCCCCATAGGCCGGACTCCCCTCCTGTGCCACTTGAGGGGAGCTCATTAGAATAGCTCCACCCCATTCTAGTGTGGTACACTAAGGAGGCAGTGGGTGTTGCTATGGTGACTCCCTGTGTGTGGGGTATAGATTATAGCCATAATGCCCCATCTCTAGCAAACCGGCCGTCTCTAACATCATAAAAATAAACAATCCCTTAACCAACTCTTCTTACTATAAGATAAGGTCCATTCTCTGCCCATCCTTAAGGAGACCTCTAACTCCTGTACACTGCCGCCTCATAACCAAGTGGGAATCCCTCATACTGAGATTATAGGGATTATAAAGATTCCCACCATCCTGGGGAATGGGGGGCAGAATGATGGGGGACCAGGGGCAACATGTGACACCAGGGATGGGGGCTGAATACTATATGGATGATTGGTATACATTATATTATAGGCCCTGATGTAATGTTTGGCTGCGGAGTCAATTTCTTTGTGATAATAATGCTGCGTTATGAGGTGAGTACTGTGTGATAATACTGCGGTATGAGGAGTACTGTGTGATAATACTGCGGTATGAGGAGTACTGTGTGATAATACTGCGGTATGAGGAGAGTACTGTGTGATAATACTGCGGTATGAGGAGTACTGTGTGATAATACTACGGTATGAGGAGTACTGTGTGATAATACTGCGGTATGAGGAGAGTACTGTGTGATAATACTGCGGTATGAGGAGTACTGTGTGATAATACTGCGGTATGAGGTGAGTACTGTGTGATAATACTGCGGTATGAGGAGAGTACTGTGTGATAATACTGCGGTATGAGGAGAGTACTGTGTGATAATACTGCGGTATGAGGTGAGTACTGTGTGATAATACTGCGGTATGAGGAGAGTACTGTGTGATAATACTGCGGTATGAGGAGTACTGTGTGATAATACTGCGGTATGAGGAGTACTGTGTGATAATACTGCGGTATGAGGAGAGTACTGTGTGATAATACTGCGGTATGAGGAGTACTGTGTGATAATACTGCGGTATGAGGAGAGTACTGTGTGATAATACTGCGGTATGAGGTGAGTACTGTGTGATAATAATGCTGCGGTATGAGGTGAGTACTGTGTGATAATACTGCGGTATAAGGAGAGTACTGTGTGATAATACTGCGGTATGAGGAGAGTACTGTGTGATAATACTGCGGTATGAGGAGAGTACTGTGTGATAATAATGCTGCGGTATGAGGTGAGTACTGTGTGATAATACTGCGGTATGAGGAGAGTACTGTGTGATAATACTGCGGTATGAGGAGAGTACTGTGTGATAATACTGCGGTATGAGGTGAGTACTGTGTGATAATACTGCAGTATGAGGAGTACTGTGTGATAATACTGCGGTATGAGGAGAGTACTGTGTGATAATACTGCGGTATGAGGAGTACTGTGTGATAATAATACTGCGGTATGAGGAGTACTGTGTGATAATACTGCGGTATGAGGAGTACTGTGTGATACTGCGGTATGAGGAGTACTGTGTGATAATACTGCGGTATGAGGAGAGTACTGTGTGATAATACTGCTGCGGTATGAGGAGTAATGTGTGATAATACTGCGGTATGAGGAGTACTGTGTGATAATACTGCGGTATGAGGAGTACTGTGTGATAATACTGCTGCGGTATGAGGAGGACTGTGTGATAATACTGCGGTATGAGGAGTACTGTGTGATAATACTGCGGTATGAGGAGTACTGTGTGATAATACTGCGGTATGAGGAGTACTGTGTGATAATACTGTGGTATGAGGAGAGTACTGTGTGATAATACTGCGGTATGAGGAGTACTGTGTGATAATACTGCGGTATGAGGAGTACTGTGTGATAATACTGCGGTATGAGGAGTACTGTGTGATAATACTGCGGTATGAGGAGTACTCTGTGATACTGCGGTATGAGGAGTACTGTGTGATAATACTGCGGTATGAGGAGTACTGTGTGATAATACTGCGGTATGAGGAGAGTACTGTGTGATAATACTACGGTATGAGGAGTACTGTGTGATAATACTGCTGCGTTATGAGGTGAGTACTGTGTGATAATACTGCGGTATGAGGAGAGTACTGTGTGATAATACTGCGGTATGAGAAGAGTACTGTGTGATAATACTGCGGTATGAGGAGAGTACTGTGTGATAATACTGCGGTATGAGGAGTACTGTGTGATAATAATGCTGCGGTATGAGGAGTACTGTGTAATAATAATACTGTGGTATGAGGAGTACTGTGTGATAATACTGCGGTATGAGGTGAGTACTGTGTGATAATACTGCGGTATGAGGAGTACTGTGTGATAATACTGCGGTATGAGGAGCACTGTGTGATAATACTGCGGTATGAGGTGAGTACTGTGTGATAATACTGCGGTATGAGGAGTACTGTGTGATAATACTGCGGTATGAGGAGCACTGTGTGATAATACTGCGGTATGAGGAGTACTGTGTGATAATAATGCTGCGGTATGAGGAGTACTGTGTAATAATAATACTGTGGTATGAGGAGAGTACTGTGTGATAATACTGCGGTATGAGGAGAGTACTGTGTGATAATACTGCGGTATGAGGAGAGTACTGTGTGATAATACTGCGGTATGAGGAGTACTGTGTGATAATACTGTGGTATGAGGAGTACTGTGTGATAATACTGCGGTATGAGGTGAGTACTGTGTGATAATACTGCAGTATGAGGAGTACTGTGTGATAATACTGCGGTATGAGGAGTACTCTGATAATACTGCGGTATGAGGAGTACTGTGTGATAATACTGCGGTATGAGTACTGTGATAATAATACTGCGGTATGAGGAGTACTGTGTAATAATAATACTGTGGTATGAGGAGAGTACTGTGTGATAATACTGCGGTATGAGGAGAGTACTGTGTGATAATACTGCGGTATGAGGAGAGTACTGTGTGATAATACTGCTGCGGTATGAGGAGTACTGTGTGATAATACTGCGGTATGAGGTGAGTACTGTGTGATAATACTGCAGTATGAGGAGTACTGTGTGATAATACTGCGGTATGAGGAGTACTCTGATAATACTGCGGTATGAGGAGTACTGTGTGATAATACTGCGGTATGAGTACTGTGATAATAATACTGCGGTATGAGGAGTACTGTGTGATAATACTGCGGTATGAGGAGTACTGTGTGATAATACTGCGGTATGAGGAGTACTGTGTGATAATACTGCAGTATGAGGAGTACTGTGTGATAATACTGCGGTATGAGGTGAGTACTGTGTGATAATGCTGCGGTATGAGGAGAGTACTGTGTGATAATAATGCTGCGGTATGAGGAGTACTGTGTGATAATGCTGCGGTATGAGGAGTACTGTGTGATAATACTGCGGTATGAGGTGAGTACTGTGTGATAATAATACTGCGGTATGAGGAGTACTGTGTGATAATACTGCGGTATGAGGTGAGTACTGTGTGATAATAATACTGCGGTATGAGGTGAGTACTGTGTGATAATACTGCGGTATGAGGAGTACTGTGTGATAATAATACTGCGGTATGAGGAGTACTGTGTGATAATAATACTGTGGTATGAGGTGAATACTGTGTGATAATAATACTGCGGTATGAGGAGTACTGTGTGATAATGCTGCGGTATGAGGAGTACTGTGTGATAATACTGCGGTATGAGGAGTACTGTGTGATAATACTGCGGTATGAGGAGTACTGTGGGATAATACTGCGGTATGAGGAGAGTACTTTGTGACAATACTGCGGTATGAGGAGTACTGTGTGTTAATACTGCGGTATGAGGAGAGTACTTTGTGATAATACTGCGGTATGAGGAGTACTGTGTGATAATACTGCGGTATGATCAGTACTGTGTGATAATACTGCAGTATGAGGAGAGTACTTTGTGATAATACTGCGGTATGAGGAGTACTGTGTGATAATACTGCGTTATGAGGAGTACTCTGTGATAATACTGCGGTATGAGCAGTACTATAGTATGAGGAGTACTGTGTGATAATACTGCGGTATGAGGAGTACTCTGTGATAATACTGCGGTATGAGCAGTACTGTGTGATAATACTGCGGTATGAGATGAGTACTGTGTGATAATACTGCGTTATGAGGTGAGTACTGTGTGATAATACTGCGGTATGAGGAGTACTGTGTGATAATACTGCGGTATGAGGAGTACTGTGTGATAATACTGCGGTATGAGGAGTACTGTGTGATAATAATGCTGCGGTATGAGAAGTACTGTGTGATAATACTGCGGTATGAGTACTGTGTAATACTACGGTATGAGGAGTACTGTGTGATAATAGTGCGGTATGAGGAGTACTCTGTGATAATACTGCGGTATGAGGAGTACTGTGTGATAATACTGCGGTATGAGGAGTACTCTGTGATACTGCGGTATGAGGAGTACTCTGTGATAATACTGCGGTATGAGGAGTACTGTGTGATAATACTACGGTATGAGGAGTACTGTGTGATAATACTGCCGTATGGGGAGTACTGTGTGATAATACTGCGGTATGAGGAGTACTGTGTGATAATAATACTGCGGTATGAGGAGTACTGTGTGATAATACTGCGGTATGAGGAGTACTGTGTGATAATACTGCGGTATGAGGAGTACTGTGTGATAATACTGCGGTATGAGGAGTACTGTGTGATAATAATACTGCGGTATGAGGAGTACTGTGTGATAATACTGCGGTATGAGGAGTACTGTGTGATAATAATACTGCGGTATGAGGAGTACTGTGTGATAATACTGCAGTATGAGGAGTACTGTGTGATAATACTGCGGTATGAGGAGTACTGTGTGATAATACTGCGGTATGAGGAGTACTGTGTGATAATACTGCGGTATGAGGATTACTGTGTGATACTGCGGTATGAGGTGAGTACTGTGTGATAATAATACTGCGGTATGAGGTGAGTACTGTGTGATAATAATGCTGCGGTATGAGGAGAGTACTGTGTGATAATACTGCGGTATGAGGAGTACTGTGTGATAATACTGCAGTATGAGGAGTACTGTGTGATAATACTGCGGTATGAGTAGATTACTGTGTGATAATACTGCGGTATGAGGAGTACTGTGTGATAATACTGCGGTATGAGGAGTACTGTGTGATAATACTGCGGTATGAGGAGTACTGTGTGATAATACTGCAGTATGAGGAGTACTGTGTGATAATACTGCAGTATAAGGAGTACTGTGTGATAATACTGCGGTATGAGGAGTACTGTGTGATAATACTGCGGTATGAGTAGATTACTGTGTGATAATACTGCGGTATGAGGAGTACTGTGTGATAATACTGCGGTATGAGGAGTACTGTGTGATAATACTGCGGTATGAGGAGTACTGTGTGATAATACTGCGGTATGAGTACTGTGATAATAATACTGCGGTATGAGGAGTACTGTGTGATAATAATGCTGCTTTATGAGGTGAGTACTGTGTGATAATAATACTGCCGTATGGGGAGTACTGTGTGATAATACTGCGGTATGAGGAGTACTGTGTGATAATACTGCGGTATGAGGAGTACTGTGTGATAATACTGCGGTATGAGGAGTACTGTGTGATAATACTGCGGTATGAGGAGTACTGTGTGATAATACTGCGGTATGAGGAGTACTGTGTGATAATAATACTGCGGTATGAGGAGTACTGTGTGATAATACTGCGGTATGAGGAGAGTACTGTGTGATAATACTGCGGTATGAGGAGTACTGTGTGATAATAATACTGCGGTATGAGGAGTACTGTGTGATAATACTGCGGTATGAGGAGTACTGTGTGATAATACTGCGGTATGAGGAGTACTGTGTGATAATACTGCGGTATGAGTACTGTGATAATAATACTGCGGTATGAGGAGTACTGTGTGATAATACTGCGGTATGAGGAGTACTGTGTGATAATACTGCAGTATGAGGAGTACTGTGTGATAATACTGCGGTATGAGGAGTACTGTGTGATAATACTGCAGTATGAGGAGTACTGTGTGATAATACTGCGGTATGAGGAGTACTGTGTGATAATACTGCAGTATGAGGAGTACTGTGTGATAATAATGCTGCGGTATGAGTACTGTGATAATAATACTGCGGTATGAGGAGTACTGTGTGATAATAATACTGCGGTATGAGGAGTACTGTGTGATAATACTGCGGTATGAGGAGTACTGTGTGATAATACTGCGGTATGAGGAGAGTACTGTGTGATAATACTGCGGTATGAGGAGAGTACTGTGTGATAATACTGCAGTATGAGGAGTACTGTGTGATAATACTGCGGTATGAGGAGTACTGTGTGATAATACTGCAGTATGAGGAGTACTGTGTGATAATAATGCTGCGGTATGAGTACTGTGATAATAATACTGCGGTATGAGGAGTACTGTGTGATAATACTGCGGTATGAGGAGTACTGTGTGATAATACTGCGGTATGAGGAGTACTGTGTGATAATAATGCTGCGGTATGAGGAGAGTACTGTGTGATAATACTGCGGTATGAGGAGAGTACTGTGTGATAATAATACTGCCGTATGGGGAGTACTGTGTGATAATACTGCGGTATGAGAAATGTACTGTGTGATAATACTGCGGTATGAGGAGAGTACTGTGTGATAATACTGCGGTATGAGGTGAGTACTGTGTGATAATAATGCTGCGGTATGAGAAATGTACTGTGTGATAATACTGCGGTATGAGGAGAGTACTGTGTGATAATACTGCGGTATGAGGAGAGTACTGTGTGATAATGCTGCGGTATGAGGAGAGTACTGTGTGATAATGCTGCGGTATGAGGTGAGTACTGTGTGATAATGCTGCGGTATGAGGTGAGTACTGTGTGATAATACTGCGGTATGAGTGCGCTCCGCCATGTGTTGGTGACAGGGCTGCTTTAACCACAGGGCTCTGGCTGTCAGCCTGTCAAGGGGCTTCATCCCACTGTAACTATGGCAGCACTAGCCTGGGCCCCCCCACCCCACTGTAACTATGGCAGCACTAGCCTGGGCCCCCCCACCCCACTGTAACTATGGCAGCACTAGCCTGGGCCCCCCACCCCACTGTAACCATGGCAGCACTAGCCTGGGCCCCCCCCCACCCCACTGTAACTATGGCAGCACTAGCCTGGGCCCCCCCACCCCACTGTAACTATGGCAGCACTAGCCTGGGCCCCCCCACCCCACTGTAACCATGGCAGCACTAGCCTGGGCCCCCCCACCCCACTGTAACTATGGCGGCACTAGCCTGGGCCCCCCCACCCCACTGTAACTATGGCAGCACTAGCCTGGGCCCCCCCACCCCACTGTAACTATGGCAGCACTAGCCTGGGCCCCCCCACCCCACTGTAACTATGGCAGCACTAGCCTAGGCCCCCCTACCCCACTGTAACTATGGCAGCACTAGCCTGGCGTTCATAGTACAGGACAGATAATGTCATGATGTCCTGATTTGTGCAAAATTGCCATAAAAAAAACAGATTTTTTTGCAAATCATGGCGGAAGTGTAGCCAGGAGACAGTACACCACTGAAAGTATAAGTCTTTTTGGGTGGTCATGGGCCCCCCAGGAGCTTAGGGCCCCGGGCTACTGCCTGAAACGCCCCTATTATAATCCACTACTGGGCAGCGTACAGGGGGTCTTTTCTACTGGGGGCAGCGCACAACTGTCTATACTACTGGGGGCAGCACACAAGGGGTATATACTACTGGGGAAGTACACAGGGGTCTATAGTACTGGGGGCAGCACACAGGTCTATACTAACATTGGGGCTGCAAAGAGGTGCCTATATTACATAGGGACCTTACTACTATATTAGGGCACAGAGCATATCTAATTATTAAGTGGGAGAACAGAGGGGTGTAACTACTATATAGGGGCACAGAGGGGGGTAACTACTATATAGGGGCACAGAGGGGGGTAACTACTATATAGGGGTACAGAGGGGGGTAACTACTATATAGGGGTGTAACTACCAAAAAGCAAGGTTGCTAAACGGCACTGTGTGGCTCAAGGCTCAGGTAGGGTGCCTGCCCCACGGTTCCAGACCCAGGTCCTAGAGGTAACTAAAAAAGAAGGTAGGAGGCGGCACTCCAAGCTTAAAGTGAACAAAACGTGGTTTAAGTTTATTCACCCAGTATGCAACGTTTCAATCTACTCAATGAGAGTAGATTGAAACGTTGCATACTGGGTGAATAAACTTAAACCACGTTTTGTTCACTTTAAGCTTGGAGTGCCGCCTCTTACCTTCTTCTTTAGGGGTGTAACTACTATATAGGGGCACAGAGGGGGGTAACTACTATATAGGGGCACAGAGGGGGGTAACTACTATATAGGGGCACAGAGGGGGGTAACTACTATATAGGGGCACAGAGGGGTGTAACTACTATATAGGGGCACAGAGGGGGGTAACTACTGTATAGGGGCAAAGAGGGGTGTAACTACTATACAGGGGCACAGAGGGGGGTAACTACTGTATAGGGGCACAGAGGGGTGTAACTACTATACAGGGGCACAGAGGGGGGTAACTACTATACAGGGGCACAGAGGGGTGTAACTACTGTATAGGGGCACAGAGGGGTGTAACTACTATACAGGGGCACAGAGGGGGGTAACTACTATATAGGGGCACAGAGGGGGGTAACTACTATATAGGGGCACAGAGGGGGGTAACTACTATACAGGGGCACAGAGGGGGGGTAACTACTATATAGGGGCACAGAGGGGGGTAACTACTATATAGGGGCACAGAGGGGTGTAACTACTATATAGGGGCACAGAGGGGGGTAACTACTGTATAGGGGCACAGAGGGGTGTAACTACTATACAGGGGCACAGAGGGGGGTAACTACTGTATAGGGGCACAGAGGGGTGTAACTACTATACAGGGGCACAGAGGGGGGTAACTACTATACAGGGGCACAGAGGGGGGTAACTACTGTATAGGGGCACAGAGGGGTGTAACTACTATACAGGGGCACAGAGGGGGGTAACTACTATACAGGGGCACAGAGGGGGGTAACTACTATATAGGGGCACAGAGGGGGGTAACTACTGTATGTGTTGGAGCCTAAAATGTTTCTCTAGCAGATTGCGGAGAGAGGATTCACAGCCGGGGAAGATGGCCGACGCTGGATGGAGAGAAAAAAAGGCGAAAGATCAGAGAAGACGCCCCCTTTGAGTGACTGGATGTAACTGCACTCTGCTATAGGCTTGTAGTGATAGTGGTCATGGTGTGGCGGTATTATGTAATGGTATCATTGGTGATATCTTTACAAGGTTATAAGGTAACTACCGTATGTATTGGGGCTCCTAATACAGTGTGGGGGCATTCAGGGCATTATACTGTGTGTGGAGCTCCTGTTCTGATAACGCTGGGTTGGGGGGGGGGGGGGGGGCACTCTAGAGGGCTGTGCACTGGGCCCACCAATGTATTAAAACGGCCCTGGTTGGTGATACATGGCAGCCGCAGCACTGATGTCACTAGAGTTCTGTTCATGCAGAATAAAGAGTAACGATTGGAGAGGGAAGTTTGAAGGACACTTAGGAGTCACAATCAAGGACTAATGGGTTTGATGAAAAGCTGGAATATTCTATAGACGTTCAAGGACGTTGTGCGACCGCAGAGAAAGATGTTCAAGTGACTGAAGGGAGAAGGAGGTTGTGTACCCGGAATCCCCTCCCCAGCTCATCCCGCTCTGTAATACATGGAAATACTCATCTGTAATATACTTCTATGTAATAATCTCCAGTCTTATCAGCCGCTGTATGTCCTGCTGGAAGTGGTGTATTTTCTCCAGTCTTCCAGTACTTATCAGCCGCTGTATGTCCTGCTGGAAGTGGTGTATTCTCTCCAGTCCGACACAGTGCTCTCTGCTGCCACCTCTGTCCATGTCAGGAACTGTCCAGAGCAGCAGCAAATCCCCATAGAAAACTTCTCCTTCTCTGGACAGTTCCTGACATGGACAGAGGTGGCAGCAGAGAGCACTGTGTCAGACTGGAGAGAATACACCACTTCCTGCAGGACATACAGCAGCTGATAAGTACTGGAAGGCTGGAGATAAATATAAAGAAGTAATTCAGAAATCTATATAAATTTCTGATACCAGATGATTAAAAAGAAAAAGAAATCGCTGTAGTATTACTTTAATACAAGGATGTGTCCACGGTGGTAAGTTGGCAGAGGGGGCACAGTACCCCCCCAGACCCGAGGACTTTTCTCCCGACCAGCCAGCACCCCGCTGTGTGCTGAGGATGTGGAAGAGCCCTATAACAGCTGGCTATGGATGAGGGACTCTTCACTGTCGTTGGGGAGGAGATTCTGCCCTGTCTGATCATCCCCGATCACTGTGACTGCCCTGCAGCTGCGACCGGTCGCTTGCTAGATGGTCCAGTGTGACGCCACTGCCATGGTGGTTGGTCGGTGGAGTATAGCTCAGCCGGTTAGGAGATTAGGAGCTAACTCAGCACACAGGTGTGGTGGTATACCTGCTCTAGTGTGTGGCTGGCTGTATTGCTCCCCAATGGTCGGTGACCTGCCGGGCTGTGATGGGTTCCTTGGGCGCTTATCACGGTGGCCCAGAGTGGAGAGATGACCCACACGGACTGTCACTACCACTACCCACAGAAAGGGGAAATGACCCAAGGACGGTGTAGCCTGTGTAGGCGCTGGTGCAATAACCACTGAGTCCCAGTAGAATAAATAACACTTTCTTTACTAGCAAGTCTCTGGTAATACAGGTGAATAATACCTGACTGGTACAGACTTGCGCTCACTGAATCTTTGCTGAGAGATATCGAGGTAGTGAGTAGAATAGCAGTGCCGACTTGGTTGCGTGCTGAGAAGAGCAGAGAGTTCAGTGGAGTGGAGTAGGTCATGAGGGTCTCAACCCAATGTAGTACTGTGCTCTGCCGGAACTTTAGAAGAAGAATACTTAAGAAAAATACTTGAAAGAAGAAGAATACTTGTGCCTGTGTTTTAACCTTTGTTGCTATACCACCTTTTGTCCTTCAGTGTCGGGGTACCCGTCCTATCAGGGTGACACAAGCCACAGTCCTAGTTACCTGAGTTGAGCTAAGCAAAATAGAGTACATAGGCTCTTGGCTGCTTTGCTCTATCCAGGTCAGTTCCTCTTCTTTAGGATACTGTCCTGCACTTTGAGATGTTCATGGCGTGGGTTGGGGTGTCCTCTGACTTGTCCTCTTTGTAGGTGTTTAGCACTACATTGTTAATAGAAAGGTTGCTTCAAGAAAGTAATTCTCTGTGTTCTCTATACATGCCTGTACACTACAGATGGTCTGTCCAGGACAAGGAACCCGGCAGAGCCAGGCTCCTGGCTAACTCAGCAGGGATGCCTGATCTGTGTGTCATGATCCACTGAGAAACAAAGAAAAACTCCCCTATACTTCCTCTCCCCATTAGACTACTTCCTACATGGTGTGTGTAACAGCTCCTGTGAGTGGTGGAGAAGAGGGTGTGAGAAGAAAGGAGGATAGAGATATGCAGAAGGAAAGAGTCTCTCATTGGTGTACAGAATAAAAAGGTATAATACAGTAACCCTTACATGACTACAGCTGTGCAATATATATATACATATATATATACATACTACTGACATCTAGTGGCAAAATGTATACATGACTTCATCACCACTTTACTTTTTGAAGTACCAGGCTTTTGCAAGGGGTGTTCAAAGAAGAAACACCCGTTGTGGGACACCACAATTGTGGAGGAGATTCTGCCATGTCTGATCATCCCTGGTCATTGCTCAGATTCTGCCGTGTCTGATCATCCCCGGTCATTGCTCAGATTCTGCCGTGTCTGATCATCCCCAGTCATTGCTCAGATTCTGCCGTGTCTGATCATTCCTGGTCATTGGGGAGGAGATTCTGCTGTGTCTGATCATCCCCGGTCATTGGGGAGGAGATTCTGCTGTGTCTGATCATCCCCGGTCATTGGGGAGGAGATTCTGCAGTGTCTGATCATCCCCGGTCATTGGGGAGGAGATTCTGCTGTGTCTGATCATCCCCGGTCATTGGGGAGGAGATTCTGCTGTGTCTGATCATCCCCGGTCATTGGGGAGGAGATTCTGCTGTGTCTGATCATCCCCGGTCATTGGGGAGGAGATTCTGCTGTGTCTGATCATCCCCGGTCATTGGGGAGGAGATTCTGCAGTGTCTGATCATCCCCGGTCATTGGGGAGGAGATTCTGCTGTGTCTGATCATCCCCGGTCATTGGGGAGGAGATTCTGCTGTGTCTGATCATCCCCGGTCATTGGGGAGGAGATTCTGCAGTGTCTGATCATCCCCGGTCATTGGGGAGGAGATTCTGCTGTGTCTGATCATCCCCGGTCATTGGGGAGGAGATTCTGCAGTGTCTGATCATCCCCGGTCATTGGGGAGGAGATTCTGCTGTGTCTGATCATCCCCGGTCATTGGGGAGGAGATTCTGCTGTGTCTGATCATCCCCGGTCATCGGGGAGGAGATTCTGCAGTGTCTGATCATCCCCGGTCATTGGGGAGGAGATTCTGCTGTGTCTGATCATCCCCGGTCATTGGGGAGGGCCAAGTATTGACTTTGAGTATTGATCTCCAGAGCTGGCTCTGTTCCTTCTGGAGCAGAGTTACTTTACATACTGTTTTTCCCAGAGAGCCTTGCTTGGCCTATAAAACTCAGCACTCTCCCCAAGGAGACCCGTCCCCCTCAGACCTGGAGAAAGTAAAGGAGCACAGTGTTGAGATGACGACGTATTCCGTCCTACATTTATGCATAAAAAGTTACCTTCAAAGAAAGTTGCTGAAAGTTTGTGTCTCTGCAGCCGGAGAACAGTCTGTCCACTCATTCCTCCTAATTACGACAGCGAGACAAGTAGCGGCTCACACCTGGCTGGGAATCGGAGCGCTTCCAGACTCCTGGACTGCTAATTAATAATGTTCCGGAACAATAGAAAGCAGCTTGGCAACATCTAGATAAAAGAGCCGAGCACGGAATAAGCATCTGACCCGCTCAGTCCTGGGAGGAAGAAGCAGCGGAGTCAGATCTCGCCTACACATCCGACTAATGAGGTGAAGGAAGGAAGATCAGCAAACTGACAGAATGTTCTGCCGAACCAAAGACAACTCCAAATCTACTGGAGGAATTCTGCTGACCTCTCGTCCCTCCTCCGAGGGGCTTCATCAGCTCAGGACCTCCCGCAGCTAGAAGACACCAGTTATCAGTGCGTGTGCCGCCCAAGACTTCATACTGGGGGCCAGGAGCTTCAGGTCACCCCTGTGCTCAATATGGCGTATAATACAGGATGTAACTCAGGATCAGTAATGTATGTACACAGTGACCCCACCAGCAGAATAGTGAGTGCAGCTCTGGGGTATAATACAGGATGTAACTCAGGATCAGTAATGTAATGTATGTACACAGTAACCCCACCAGCAGAATAGTGAGTGCAGCTCTGAAGTGGTGATTGCAGCTCCAATTAGTTTGGGGTGTGGTCCTGCTCTGTGAGGCTGTGCGAGTCTGCTGCTCCTGAGCTCCAAGCAAGATCTGCCCCTGGGAGGGAGCAGGTTTCCAGGCATGAGCGAGGGAGGCGAGGTCCAGGCTTCTGTTTCCCGTGGTAGGCCGCCGGGGAGCAGGAGAAGCCAGCAAGCGGCCTGTACACCTGAGGATTCGGGGATGAGTCGTTCCACCAGGAGTCTCAGTAACTCCATTCCTACTCTCCCCACTGAGGCTGTGGACAACCGGAGAAGCCGAAAGGTTTCCAGAAAGGAAGAATCCACCTCAGGAAAGCAGAGTGCCACCAGCAGAAAGCCAGGTACTTCTGGGAGAAAGCTGAGTGCTCACGGGGGTGAAGCCGACCTCGGTGAGGAAGGCTGGGGAGTGCAGAGGGCCCGGGAGTCTCTCTCCACCTATGGCTCCCGGGTCATGAGCCACCTCCGTGAGTATGAAGAAGCCAGCAAGTCTCTGAGGAGGCTCCAGGAGGAAGTGCGCTACGCCCGTGCCAGGGCCAACCAGGCTACAAAGAGGAAGAAGTCTGAGATCCAGGCGGAGGTAAAGAGAGAGGAAAGCGGAGATACGGGAGATGAGTGGTGGATTTAAGGAAAAACTTATAAATGATGACCGGGAGATGGCTGATAACAGAGAAAGAAGGTTGATGGGGCTGCAACCTGAAAGCCAGGTGGATGAGGATGATGATGATGACGACAACAACAACAATGAGATGGATGAAGACCAACAGCCAGACCCACCTGGCAGCCTGCAGCAACACCAGCAGGCTCCGTACAGTGGGCCCCCTGCACAGCAGCCAGTGGTGACACCTGCCGACTCAGGGGAGGACAGTGACAGCAGCGGCCAGGGAGGGGCGCTCATGGCCCAGATCAGGATGATCGAGTCCCCAGTGTGCCCTCAGAACTTTGTGTTTGGAGATGAACTCCCAGAGGAGGCACCTGGGGGCAAGAAGGGAAAGACCAAGGCAAAGCAGCAAGAAGTGGTGAGTTATATCTACACCCCCCTCCCTGAGACCCCTGAGACGGCCGCAGGGTCCGTTCATTGTGCGAGCCCCGTTACCCAGCCCAGCCCGTGTTCTGTAGTGGACTCGGTGCAAAGGTGCGGGGAGAATACAGATACTAAAAGGGCGCTGAGCTCCAGCCTTGTTTGTAGTAACAGGGATGGAGCAGAGAAGGCATCGGCCAAACAGCCGGACAGTGAGGGTGGCCCAGCGGTGGGCAAGAAGGCAGACTCCGGTGCTGTAGTTCACTCCCCTGTGGGAGGGGGGGGGTGACTCAGTGCCGGAGGTAGTTGCGGTGGCTCCAGACGCTCCCAATAAGAAAGGCCAAATAAAAACTGCAAAAAGGGAAATTTTGTTTTGTATTGGCGCCGCTGATCCCGCTGATCAGCGGCACTTGGACAATGCTAAAGACACTGCTGATGAGGCGGAGGGCACTAAAAAGAACAGAGTTGGGATGGTCTCTAGACCGGGCAACAAGCTGTCCGGTCCCTTAAAGGGCCAGCGGAGGCTGTCCCAGCTCTAGTGCCCCGGGATGCTGAGGCAAAAATGATAGCAAAAACAAAAGACTCATCATCATCCTGTGCTGCATCTGCTGCTGGTCCAGCCAGTGTGATTGAGGGAGGGGATGGGGGTGCGGGGTGTATGAATGATGGAGTGTGGTGTGACCAGGGATAGTGTTATTGGGGGTGGTAGTGATGGTGTTATGGGGGGTGGTGATGTTGTTATTGGGGGTGGGAATGATGTGATCGGGGAAAATGTTATTGCAGGTGGTGGTAATGTTACTGGGGACAATGTCATTGAAGATGGTGATGCTGTTATTGGGGGTGATGGTGATGTTATGGGGGGGATTGGGGAAGTTATTAGAGACAATGTTATTGGGGGAGGTGGTGATGGTGGTGTAGGGGCAGGGACTGGTCCGGTTGCACCCCCAGTAAGGACGGCCCCTAGAAGTTATGCAGGGGCCGCTGCTGGGGGAGATAGAATGCCCTCCTCTTCTCCAGGCTCTGGGGACGGCATGTTGCGACAGCGTTTCCTGGAGGCTCTTAAGAAGGGGGAAAGATCGATCAATGTAGAGGGAAGAGAGGTTGATCTATCCTACTGGATAGAGAGGCATGGCCTTGCTGCCTTCCGAGAACAAAGAGGAGGGGACACCACTTGGTCCCTTCCAACAGCCGGGCAGGGTGGTTTCCGTAGGAATGTGGTTCGTCTTTGGTGGCGGGGCAGTGATACATGTCCTTCAAGGACCAAGGTGGTTGAGCTCCTGCTGAAGATGAGCTTCAAGGCAACTGACATCTATGCTTTGATACATCCTCATGGTACACCCGAGTTCGATGTCAGTTTTGTTCGGCCGGAGGGGCTTGAGCTTTTCTGGTCAAACTATGAATTGATAAAGAACGAGCCTGGCTGGCGGGACTTTGCCGTGCAGGCATTGTCTCGCCAAAATGAAGTCAAGAGAGTGACCGTCTTGACCCGTAATGAGTCACTCTCTTGTGTGGATATCATGACATGGTTAGGGCGGTACGGTGAGCTCATTGGTATTCCACAAAAAAATAGGGATGAGTTTGGCATCTGGTCAGGGGCCTGGACTTTTGTGGTAAAACTCAGACGTTCAGGAAATACGGTTACCCATATTCTATCTTCTGCCTTCCTCAGGAGAGATCGTATCCAGATCTTCTACCATGGTCAGCCGAAGCTCTGTCACAGGTGCGGCGACCCCACACACTTCAGTGCCAACTGTACGGTACAGAAATGTTCCTTGTGTGGGGGTGTAGGCCATCATGCTGCATCTTGTGCGGAGATTAGGTGTCACCTGTGTGGTGACTTAGGTCACCCTTTCAGTCGTTGTCCTCGTTCCTTTGCCAATGCGGTCTTGGCCCCGGCGGGTAAAGGCCATGAGCTGGAATCTGCTGGGGAGGGGACTAGCAGAGGTGGAGGATCTGAGGGGCCAGTGAGGAATAGCAAGAAGACGACGCCAGCGAGACTGAGACGTCTTGATAAGCGCCAAAAGGAGAGGGCCATGGGGGAATCCCAAGTTACTGGGAGAACCTCTGGTCCTGTCCCAGAGGCCAGTCATGCTGCTGAGGACCTGAGGGATGATGAACTGAATGAGGAGGTCAGGAGGTTGCGTAGAGAGGAAGGTGCTGTCACCCCTGAGTCGTCCCATTGTGAGAGTGTGAATGAGGATGACGGGGAGGGATGGCAGGAGAAGAAACGTAAGCGGGGTACAAGTAGAAAAAAGGGAGATTTAAGATCTTCTCCTACCCTGGACCAGGTGCCAAAGGAAGGTGAGACTTGCTCCCCTCTGATCGGTCTTTCCAATCAGTCCCAAGCCCTCGACAACATCTCTTCCTCTCCAGGGGAGGAAGCTGAGGGTGAGGTTCTGAAGGTGGCGGCAAAGCCTCCAGGGGGCGCCGAGTCTTTTTCTCCTGGGGAGGTTATGTCCTTGGGGGAGGGGACTGGCCCAGAGTCTGGGGACGAGGACGGTAATATTGGGGGGATAAGGAAGAAAAAGGAAGAGTGTGAGTTCAACTGCTTGGTTTACAGATCTAACGAGGTGAGCCTAGAATATTCCTATACCCCAAGGAATTAGTAAGTAGACAATAGAAAGAGAATGTATAGGTCCTCGCGTTAGAAATGTACAAGGATAAGGTTTAAAAAGATTTAATATAAATAGTAAATACGTACAATCAATATTTAGGAAATATAGTTAAAATTAGAGATGCATCTAAGGATCCACATACGTAGTGGAAAAATAAAAATGAAAAAATGCAAAAGCAGAAAGTGAAAAAAATATGGAAATAAAAATAAAAAGGAAAAAATGAAAAAATAGATAAAAGGTATATGGATAAAAAATAATAAATAAAATAAAACCACAATTCGAAAATAATCAAATGTTTTGTGCAGTAATCATCATATAATCATAAAGTTATTGGTATACATAGATTAAATAGCGTTATGCACTGGATTGGCAAACGTGTTAAAATTAATAGTGTTCTCAGTTGGCTGTTATGTGGATCGCTCATGCAGTGTGTTTTGCATGGTACACTGTAGCGATCTCTGCTGTAAACAGCAGCTGGAATAATACATCTATGATCCACTTATTAATACTCACGGGATCCACCAAAAACCGCTACATACTTTGAAAACAAGAAATTTGAAATTTAGCGCCATTTCAACACATGGTCCCGCGGGCAACAACAGCTACCATGCATGCGCGTGGCCACAAACCCGCCTAACACTGAGTGGACCTCAGCGCCAAAGCGCCTGTCGTCATCCCTGCCGGAGTGAGCCATACGCGGCAACCATCCCTGCCTGCATTTACGGTCCAGCGCTACAGACTTGAGACTGCACGCTACACGGTGGAGCGGTGAGCGGTGTATTTACACCATTGAACTTATATACTACTACCAATACCAAATAGTGGATCAATAGACATTAATTGATCTAAATCGCTGCACTTGTCACACTCAGCAGTGCTGCAAGCGCTACTTCGGCTGTTTACAGTAGAGATCGCTACAGTGTACCATGCAAAACACACTGCATGAGTGATCCACATAACAGCCAACTGAGAACACTATTAATTTTAACACGTTTGCCAATCCAGTGCATAACGCTATTTAATCTATGTATACCAATAACTATTATATGATGATTACTGCACAAAACATTTGATTATTTTTGAATTGTGGTAATATTGTTAGGCCTGGTGATATGGACACTTCAATATCACTAAAAAGGGTTAAGAGTTCTTCTGACGTGGAGTGTGAGGAGGGTAAGAAGGGGGATGGGAAGAAGAAAGCCATCGAACTCAATCACCCATGATGGCGGCACCCTCTCCGTTGACGCTGGCTTCCATTAATGTAGCCAGCATAAAGTCAGATATGGCTAGATTTGCGGCCTATGATTATTTTGCCCACATTAATGCTGATATTTTCTTTTTGCAGGAGACCAGGCTAACAGACCTGTCATCTATATTTAAAGCCAGAAGGGAATGGAGGAATGGGCCCTCCTACTGGTCTCTTGCGGCCGAGCCGTATAGCGGGGTGGCGGTACTTTTTGCCGCACGGGTTATTGAGTTAGAAATGGGGAGGTGCCTGATTCTAGATGTCCTCATGAAGGGACAGGAACTTCGCCTTATTAACATCTATGGTCCACAGTCCAAGTGGGATCGGAAGTGTCTCTTTATGAGGATCAAGCCCTATCTTTTTACAAGTCGGCAGGTGGTCTTTGGAGGGGACTTCAATGCTGTCACGAGGCCCCAGGATAGGGGAGGTTCCAGAGACAAGCTGACTTATGATGGCGTCGCCCTGAATAGTATAGCTAGTGAGGCTCGCCTGGTGGATGTTCACATCCGGCATACACCAGGCCACGCGGGGTTCACCTATCATAGGGGTAGTTGTAGGTCCAGGATAGACAGGTTTTATTTAAAGGAGGAAGCCGTCTCTTCAGCGGTGTCCGTTGTTGAGGTGGAGTTCTCCGACCACTGTTTAATTTTGTTTTCTCTGAATGTTACAGAGACCCCCCGGATGGGTAGAGGCTACTGGAAGCTCAATTCGTCTCTCTTGGAAGAAGCGGAAATAAGACAGTCCTTTGAGGATTTTCTTCAGAGCCAGGTACCATTGCTGGGCCTTTGTAGCAGTAAGTCAGAGTGGTGGGAGATGTTCAAAAAAAGGGTTGCGAGATTCTTCCGCCAGCTCTCGAGCCTCAGGAGTCTGGACAGGTATCGCCTGTACCAGGGCCTGAGGAAGAAACTTGAACGTCTTGTCTCGACTGGAGGTAGTCGTGATGATATCTCCAGAGTGAAAGCCTTGCTACTGAGATGCCAGTACGATAGACACGCATCTTTGGTTTTTGAGAGGGATTACGGGAAGTACCGCTCGCCCGACCCTTACAGAAACTGCAAGATGTCAGTGAATAGTAAAACCGTCTCAGGACTGATTGATAGTACAGGATCCCTGAAAAGGTCCAGATCAGGGATCCTGGAGGTCGTCAGATCCTTTTACTCGCACCTCTTGGGGAGGAAGGATCTAGATCGGGATAGGACCTCAGCTTTCTTGACTGAAACCGTCCCTGAACCAGGGGTAGACCCCTCTCTTGACGTTTTGACAGAGATGATCCAAGAAGAGGAAGTCAGGGTGGCTATTGATGGTCTTGCCCTCAAGAAGTCACCCGGTCCAGATGGCTTAACATCTGAGTTCTATAAGACCTTTAAGGACACTTTGGTTCCCCTCTTGACTGAGGTATTTAATGAGTGTCTCTCCTCGGGCACTCTGCCGAGGTCAATGAGGAGGTCAGCCTTGATCATCTTGTCAAAGGGTAAAGACCCGTCCCGCATTGAGAATTGGCGTCCCATCGCGCTTCTCAATGTGTACAGAAAGATTCTGGCAAAAGTGCTGTTTAATCGGCTGGTGAAGTTTGCACCCCAGCTCCTTTCGGGGGCCCAGCATTGCTCTGTTCCAGGCCGCAGTACCTTTAGTGCTGTGCTCGGTGTCCGGGAGGCTGTGGAGCAGGGTAGGGCGGGTCATTGGAAGGGGTACTTGCTGTCCTTGGATCAGGCAAAAGCGTTTGATCGGGTTAACCACGAGTACCTCTGGTCTGTCCTTCTGAGATATGGCCTGCCAGGGGTTTTAGTTGATTGGCTTAAGACCTTGTATGCAGGGGCAGAGAGTTTCCCGCTTGTGAATGGTTGGATTGGCCGCTCTTTTGAGGTTGGGTCTGGTGTCCGTCAGGGTTGCCCTTTGAGCCCACTGTTGTACGTGTTTGCAATTGATCCTTTCCTTAGGAGGATTGATTGTGGACCGTTGACGGGGGTGAGAATGGACCCTGCAGTGCCGGATTACACTCTGAGGGTGGTAGCGTACGCCGATGATGTCACCATATTCGTCTCCTCGCAAGAGGAGGTGCAGTGTGTGATGTCAGAGGTGAAGCGCTACTCAGAGGCATCTGGGTCCAAGATCAACCAGGATAAGTGTGAGAGTCTCTGGCTGGGAGGTGGAGATCCTGGATTTGATCTCCCGGACACCCTTCCAGAGCCCCAGGAGTTTGCAAAAGTTCTCGGCATCGAATTCGGCCAAGGGGATTACCCCAAACAAAACTGGGACAGCAGGCTTAAGATCGCCGCTCAGAAGGTGGATCAGTGGAAGGGTTGGTCTTTGACCCTCAGGGAAAGGGTTAACCTGATCAAAACTTTCCTGCTCCCTTTGGTGATATATCTGGGCAGTGTTTGCATTTTGCCAGAGCCGCTCTGGACTCGGGTCTACAGTGTGTTCTTCCAGCTGTTATGGGGGAATAGACTGAACCTAGTCAAGAGGGAGGTTACTTACCGTATGAGGAGACAAGGGGGGTTGTGTATGGTCATTACTTACCCTACGAGGAGACAAGGGGGGTTGTGTATGGTCATTACTTACAGTATGAGGAGACAAGGGGGGTTGTGTATGGTCATTACTTACCGTATGAGGAGACAAGGGGGGTTGTGTATGGTCATTACTTACCGTAGGAGGAGACAAGGGGGGTTGTGTATGGTCATTACTTACCGTACGAGGAGACAAGGGGGGTTGTGTGTGGTCAACCCCGTGGTGTTCCTGGTGAATACCTTTGTTAAGACCAACATTGCAAACCTCTGGAAAGAGAGGGCTCCTCCGTGGGTATTCTCCTGTAAGGGATGGTTTCGGCCTTTCTTCCAGGAATGGGAGACAGGAGGGCAAGTGAAGGATCTCCGCACACCACACGGGCATCTTCTGGCTTATGCTACCCTGGTTCTGAAGGTCATTCGTCAGTGGGGTTTGGGGATGTGGGACATTAGGACTCTGTCGAGGAAATTCCTTGACAATAGGGTCCTGTCATTCCATTTCCAAAAACCGCTGGCGCTCAAGGATTGCCCAAGCCGGGATCTGGAGGTTGGTTTGGGCCTATTGAACTCCATCAGGATCCCCTTGAAGTTTTGGGACTTGGCTTGGCGCTGCTTCCATGGGAAACTGTATGTGAGGGACAATCTGAAGTGCAGGAGCTGTGGGGATCGGGGATGTCCCCGGGAGGAGTGTGGAGGCATGCTGGAAAGCATGGAGCATTTTCTGCTTCATTGTCCCTTTAATACAGAGGTTTACAACAGGGTGGGCGCTTCCATCGGGTGGCCCAGGTTGGCCCGTCTCTCCTATGCGGAATGGGCCTATGGAGCATTCAGAAACCTTGGTGGCTGGGACCGGAGCACTTTATTCCTAGTCAGCATAGTGGTCAGGTACCACACGTGGAGTGCACGGTGTTTAGTATCGACGCAGCGTAAAATCCTCCCTGTGGATGAGGTGGTTAGGGGCACAGCGCCTCCTGTGGATGAGGTGGTTAGGGGCACAGCGCCTCCTGTGGATGAGGTGTTAGGGGCACAGCGCCCCCTGTGGATGAGGTGGTTAGGGGCACAGCGCCCCCTGTGGATGAGGTGGTTAGGGGCACAGCGCCTCCTGTGGATGAGGTGGTTAGGGGCACAGCGCCTCCTGTGGATGAGGTGTTAGGGGCACAGCGCCCCCTGTGGATGAGGTGGTTAGGGGCACAGCGCCCCCTGTGGATGAGGTTAGGGGCACAGCGCCCCCCTGTGGATCAGGTGGTTAGGGGCACAGCGCCCCCCTGTGGATCAGGTGGTTAGGGGCACAGCGCCCCCTGTGGATGAGGTGGTTAGGGGCACAGCGCCCCCTGTGGATGAGGTGGTTAGGGGCACAGCGCCCCCCTGTGGATGAGGTGGTTAGGGGCACAGCGCCCCCCTGTGGATGAGGTGGTTAGGGGCACAGCGCCTCCTGTGGATGAGCTGGTTAGGGGCACAGCACCCCCTGTGGATGAGGTGGTTAGGGGCACAGCGCCCCCCTGTGGATGAGGTGGTTAGGGGCACAGCGCCCCCCCTGTGGATGAGGTGGTTAGGGGCACAGCGCCCCCTGTGGATGAGGTGGTTAGGGGCACAGCGCCCCCCTGTGGATGAGGTGGTTAGGGGCACAGCGTGCCCCTGTGGATGAAGTGGTTAGGGGCACAGCGCCCCCTGTGGATGAGGTGGTTAGGGGCACAGCGCCCTCTGTGGATGAGGTGGTTAGGGGCACAGCGCCCCCTGTGGATGAGGTGGTTAGGGGCACAGCGCCCCCCTGTGGATGAGGTGGTTAGGGGCACAGCGCCCCCTGTGGATGAGGTGGTTAGGGGCACAGCGCCCCCTGTGGATGAGGTGGTTAGGGGCACAGCGCCCCCCTGTGGATGAGGTGGTTAGGGGCACAGCGCCCCCTGTGGATGAGGTGGTTAGGGGCACAGCGCCCCCTGTGGATGAGGTGGTTAGGGGCACAGCGCCCCCTGTGGATGAGGTGGTTAGGGGCACAGCGCCCTCTGTGGATGAGGTGGTTAGGGACACAGCGCCTCCTGTGGATGAGGTGGTTAGGGGCACAGCGCCCCCCTGTGGATGAGGTGGTTAGGGGCACAGCGCCCCCTGTGGATGAGGTGGTTAGGGGCACAGCGCCCCCCTGTGGATGAGGTGGTTAGGGGCACAGCGCCCCCTGTGGATGAGGTGGTTAGGGGCACAGCGCCCTCTGTGGATGAGGTGGTTAGGGGCACGGCGCCCTCTGTGGATGAGGTGGTTAGGGGCATGGAGCCCTCCGTGGATGAGGTGGTTAGGGGCACGGCGCCCTCCGTGGATGAGGTGGTTAGGGGCACAGCGCCCTCTGTGGATGAGGTGGTTAGGGACACAGCGCCCCCTGTGGATGAGGTGGTTAGGGGCAGAGCGCCCTCTGTGGATGAGGTGGTTAGGGACACAGCGCCTCCTGTGGATGAGGTGGTTAGGGGCACAGCGCCCCCCTGTGGATGAGGTGGTTAGGGGCACAGCGCCTCCTGTGGATGAGGTGGTTAGGGGCACAGCGCCTCCTGTGGATGAGGTGGTTAGGGGCACAGCGCCCCCTGTGGATGAGGTGGTTAGGGGCACAGCGCCCCCTGTGGATGAGGTGGTTAGGGGCACAGCGCCCCCGGTGGGTGAGGTGGTTAGGGGCACAGCGCCCCCTGTGGATGAGGTGGTTAGGGGCACAGCGCCCCCTGTGGATGAGGTGGTTAGGGGCACAGCGCCCCCTGTGGATGAGGTGGTTAGGGGCACAGCGCCCCCTGTGGATGAGGTGGTTAGGGGCACAGCGCCCCCCTGTGGATGAGGTGGTTAGGGGCACAGCGCCCCCTGTGGATGAGGTGGTTAGGGGCACAGCGCCCCCTGTGGATGAGGTGGTTAGGGGCACACTCGGTGACCTGGTGAAGGTGCGCTCTCTGGAGTACGAGAGGCTGGGGGCTGGTGGGGCCTCTTGTCTTTGGAGGGGCTCTGCCTATAAGGTTCCTTAGCCTGCGTCTCCTCTCCTGGTGGTCGCTGATGCTGGCACCTTAATCCTTTGTTTTGTGCTGTAGAGATACTGGAGTATACGGCTTGCAGGCGCTGATCTTGGGCTTTCGGGCTGTGTGTGGGGCTGAGAAGTCTCATTATTGTTGGGTTTAGTATGTTATATATATTTGTATTGTGATTGTCTTTGTATGTTTGTATAAATTGTATATACTGTATATATTATATATGATTTGTTTGCACCTGGGGTTCGGGTTTAGTGATAGGTTGGGTGGTGGGTAAAAGGGGGGAGGGGGCTTCTGTGGGACTTTGTGGGGACTTTTATGTATATATAAAATCCTGGCCTGATTCATGGACGTCCGTGATCATGTACTGGGGGCATGGGATGCCGGACCAGCTCAGGAAAGCCAAAAAAAAAAAAAACAAATTAAAAATATTATATGTATTGTTTAGTTGTAGGTTATTATTTTGTATTGTGTCTTGTTTAGTCTTAGTTTATTTGTGTAATGACGTCTTGTTTAGTTGGTGTTGGGTTGAGTAGAATTGTGTCTGTGGTATTAGGTTGTGCACAATGCAACTGGGCCAGGGGGTTCTCATTTAGTTATTTATATAGGTGTATAGTATATAGTAGTGTAGTGTATATAGTGGTGTATATAGGTGTGTATAGTATATAGAAGTGTATTGTATATAGTAGTGTATATAGGTGTGTTTATAGGTGTATAGTATATAATAGTATATATAGGTTTGTATATAGTAGTGTATATAGTTTATTAATATGTTTAGCTAAATAGTTTATATTGTGTATATATTGTATATAGGTATATGGGTGTATATATTGTATATAGGTATATGGGTGTATATATTGTATATAGGTATATGGGTGTATATATTGTATATAGGTATATGGGTGTATATATTGTATATAGGTATATGGGTGTATATATTGTATATAGGTATATGGGTGTATAATTTGTATATAGGTATATGGGTGTATATATTGTATATAGGTATATGGGTGTATATATTGTATATAGGTATATAGGTGTATATATTGTGTATATAGGTACATGGGTGTATATATTGTATATAGGTATATGGGTGTATATATTGTATATAGGTATATGGGTGTATATTGTATATAGGTATATGGGTGTATATATTGTATATAGGTATATGGGTGTATATATTGTATATAGGTATATGGGTGTATATATTGTATATAGGTATATAGGTGTATATATTGTGTATATAGGTATATGGGTGTATATATTGTATATAGGTATATGGGTGTATATATTGTATATAGGTATATGGGTGTATATATTGTGTATATAGGTATATGGGTGTATATATTGTATATAGGTATATGGGTGTATATATTGTATATAGGTATATGGGTGTATATATTGTATATAGGTATATAGGTGTATATATTGTGTATATAGGTATATGGGTGTATATATGGTATATAGGTATATGGGTGTATATATTGTATATAGGTATATGGGTGTATATATTGTATATAGGTATATGGGTGTATATATTGTATATAGGTATATAGGTGTATATATTGTGTATATAGGTATATGGGTGTATATATTGTATATAGGTATATGGGTGTATATAGGTATATAGGTTGTATGTGTGGAGGAATGAGTGTGGGGATGGGCCGGTGCTTTATGTTATGGTTTCATTTTCTATTGTTTTGTTCTGGTCAGATACGGTATATGTTGTGTTATTTCTGTATTTATTTATTGTTATGTTTAAAATTTTAATAAAAGAAATACAGGATATAACTCAGGATCAGTTATGTATGTATGTACACAGTGACCCCACCAGCAGAATAGTGAGTGCAGCTCTGGGGTATAATACAGGATGTAACTCAGGATCAGTAATGTAATGTACACAGTGACCCCACCAGCAGAATAGTGAGTGCAGCTCTGGGGTATAATACAGGATGTAACTCAGGATCAGTAATGTAATGTACACAGTGACCCCACCAGCAGAATAGTGAGTGCAGCTCTGGGGTATAATACAGGATGTAACCCAGGATCAGTAATGCAATGTATGTACACAGTGACCCCACCAGCAGAATAGTGAGTGCAGCTCTGGAGTATAATACAGGATGTAACTCAGGATCCAGGGCCCCATACTGCCAAATTGTCTGGCCCCAACTTTACCAAAAGCAAAAATCCAAAGAAACTTCTCAACTCAGGACATACATTTGGCTATATATAGTAACATAGTAACATAGTAAATAAGGTTGAAAGAAGACAAGAGTCCATCAGGTTCAACCTAGGGAAACCTACTGTGTTACTCCAGGGAAGGCAAAACCCCCCACTAGGGAGACGACAATTGCCCCACCACAGGGAGAAAACTCCCCCCGACTCCAATGGCGACCAGAACAATCCCTGGATCAGTGTATCACCGGAAATCTAATGCCCAGAACCTGTAATATTATATTGTATAAGAAAAGCATCCAGGCCTCCCTTGTACTTATATAATGAATCAGCCATGACAACCTCATGTGGCAGAGAGTCCCACAGTCTTACCGCTCGTACAGTAAAGAACCCGCGTCGATGCTGATGATGAAATCTTCTTTCCTCTAGACGTAGAGGATGCCCCCTTGTCATGGTTACAGACCTAAGAGTAAGGAGACCACTACAAAGATCTCTGTACTGTCCATTCATATATTTGTACATTGTGATCAGATCGCCCCTAAGACGTCTTTTTCTAGCGTAAATAACCCCAAGCGTGATAACCTGTCCTGGTCCTATAACCCCCCCACCCCCCCCCCCCCCCATTCCCTTAATGACCTCTGTCGCCTCCTCTGCACCCGCTCCAGTTCAGCTGTGTCCTTCTTATATACCAATGCCCGGTGCTGTACACAGTATATACCATGTGTGGTCTGACCAGTGATTTATAAAGAGGCAAAACTATGTTCTCATCTTTAGCATCTCGCCCTCTTTTGATGCACCCCATTATTTTATTAGCCTTGGCAGCTGCTGCCTGGCACTGATCACTATAGATGAGATTACTGCCCACCAATACTCCCAGGTCCTTCCCGGCAGCAGGGTTACCCAGTGTTTTATTATTTAGCACATAACTGTACTTATTATTTCTACGGCCCAAATACATAACCTTACATTTATCCACATTATACATCATCTGCCATTTCACTGCCCAAGCCTCCAGCTTCTCCAAATCCCTCTGTAATATGATATTATCCTCCTCTGTGCTGATTACTTTACCCAGTTTAGTATCATCTGCAAAAATGGAGATTCTACTCTGTAGCCCCTCTACAAGATCATTAATAAAAATATTAAAAAAAAAGTGGACCCAACACTGACCCCTGTGGTACCCCACTAGTAACTGTGACCCAACATTGACCCCTGCTGTACCCCACTAGTAACTGTGCCCCAACACTGACCCCTGTGGTACCCCACTAGTAATTGTGCCCCAACACTGACCCCTGTGGTACCCCACTAGTAACTGTGACCCAACACGGACCCCTGCTGTACCCCACTAGTAACTGTGCCCCAACACTGCCCCCTGCTGTATCCCACTAGTAACTGTGACCCAACACTGACCCCTGTGGTACCCCACTAGTAACTGTGACCCAACACTGACCCCTGCTGTACCCCACTAGTAACTGTGCCCCAACACTGACCCCTGTGGTACCCCACTAGTAACTGTGACCCAACACTGACCCCTGTGGTACCCCACTAGTAACTAAAACCCAATCTGAATATGTTCCATCGATGACCACCCTGTGTTTTCTATCACACAACCAGTTACTTACCCATTTGCATACGTTTTCCCCAAGTCCCAGCATCCTCATTTTGTAGACCGACCTTTCATGCGGCACAGTATCAAATACTATAGAAACGTCCAGATACACAACGTCCACAGCCTCCCCCAGGTCCAGTCTATATACACAACGTCCACAGCCTCCCCCAGGTCCTGTCTATATACACATATACAGCCTCCCCCAGGTCCAGTCTATATACATATATACAGCCTCCCCCAGGTCCTGTCTATATACACATATACAGCCTCCCCCAGGTCCTGTCTATATACACATATACAGCCTCCCCCAGGTCCTGTCTATATACACATATACAGCCTCCCCCAGGTCCTGTCTATATACACATATACAGCCTACCCCAGGTCCTGTCTATATACACATATACAGCCTCCCCCAGGTCCTGTCTATATACACATATACAGCCTCCCCCAGGTCCTGTCTATATACACATATACAGCCTCCCCCCGGTCCAGTCTATATACACATATACAGCCTCCCCCAGGTCCTGTCTATATACACATATACAGCCTCCCCCAGGTCATGTCTATATACACATATACAGCCTCCCCCAGGTCCAGTCTATATACACATATACAGCCTCCCCCAGGTCCTGTCTATATACACATATACAGCCTCCCCCAGGTCCAGTCTATATACACATATACAGCCTCCCCCAGGTCCTGTCTATATACACATATACAGCCTCCCCAGGTCCTGTCTATATACACATATACAGCCTCCCCCAGGTCCTGTCTATATACACATATACAGCCTCCCCCAGGTCCAGTCTATATACACATATACAGCCTCCCCCAGGTCCTGTCTATATACACATATACAGCCTCCCCCAGGTCCAGTCTATATACACATATACAGCCTCCCCAGGTCCTGTCTATATACACATATACAGCCTCCCCCAGGTCCTGTCTATATACACATATACAGCCTCCCCCAGGTCCTGTCTATATACACATATACAGCCTCCCCCAGGTCCGTCTATATACACATATACAGCCTCCCCAGGTCCAGTCTATATACACATATACAGCCTCCCCCAGGTCCAGTCTATATACACATATACAGCCTCCCCCAGGTCCTGTCTATATATACACATATACAGCCTCCCCCAGGTCCTAGTCTATATACACATATACAGCCTCCCCCAGGTCCAGTCTATATACACATATACAGCCTCCCCCAGGTCCATGTCTATATACACATATACAGCCTCCCCCAGGTCCTGTCTATATACACATATACAGCCTCCCCCAGGTCCTGTCTATATACACATATACAGCCTCCCCCAGGTCCTAGTCTATATACACATATACAGCCTCCCCCAGGTCCAGTCTATATACACATATACAGCCTCCCCCAGGTCCTGTCTATATACACATATACAGCCTCCCCCAGGTCCAGTCTATATACACATATACAGCCTCCCCCAGGTCCTGTCTATATACACATATACAGCCTCCCCAGGTCCTGTCTATATACACATATACAGCCTCCCCCAGGTCCTGTCTATATACACATATACAGCCTCCCCCAGGTCCAGTCTATATACACATATACAGCCTCCCCAGGTCCAGTCTATATACACATATACAGCCTCCCCCAGGTCCTGTCTATATACACATATACAGCCTCCCCCAGGTCCAGTCTATATACACATATACAGCCTCCCCCAGGTCCTGTCTATATACACATATACAGCCTCCCCCAGGTCCTGTCTATATACACATATACAGCCTCCCCCAGGTCCAGTCTATATACACATATACAGCCTCCCCCCGCTCCAGTCTATATACACATATACAGCCTCCCCCAGGTCCTGTCTATATACACATATACAGCCTCCCCAGGTCCTGTCTATATACATATATACAGCCTCCCCCAGGTCCTGTCTATATACACATATACAGCCTCCCCCAGGTCCAGTCTATATACACATATACAGCGTCCCCCCGCTCCAGTCTATATACACATATACAGCCTCCCCCAGGGTCCTGTCTATATACACATATACAGCCTCCCCCAGGTCCTGTCTATATACACATATACAGCCTCCCCCAGGTCCTGTCTATATACACATATACAGCCTCCCCCAGGTCCAGTCTATATACACATATACAGCCTCCCCCCGCTCCAGTCTATATACACATATACAGCCTCCCCCAGGTCCTGTCTATATACACATATACAGCCTCCCCCAGGTCCTGTCTATATACATATATACAGCCTCCCCCAGGTCCTGTCTATATACACATATACAGCCTCCCCCAGGTCCAGTCTATATACACATATACAGCCTCCCCCCGCTCCAGTCTATATACACATATACAGCCTCCCCCAGGTCCTGTCTATATACACATATACAGCCTCCCCCAGGTCCTGTCTATATACACATATACAGCCTCCCCCAGGTCCTATATATATATACACATATACAGCCTCCCCCCGGTCCAGTCTATATACACATATACAGCCTCCCCCAGGTCCAGTCTATATACACATATACAGCCTCCCCCAGGTCCAGTCTATATATACACATATACAGCCTCCCCCAGGTCCAGTCTATATATACACATATACAGCCTCCCCCAGGTCCAGTCTATATATACACATATACAGCCTCCCCCAGGTCCTATATATATATACACATATACAGCCTCCCCCCGGTCCAGTCTATATACACATATACAGCCTCCCCCAGGTCCAGTCTATATACACATATACAGCCTCCCCCAGGTCCAGTCTATATACACATATACAGCCTCCCCCAGGTCCTGTCTATATATATACACATATACAGCCTCCCCCAGGTCCTGTCTATATACACATATACAGCCTCCCCCAGGTCCTGTCTATATACACATATACAGCCTCCCCCCGGTCCTGTCTATATACACATATACAGCCTCCCCCAGGTCCTGTCTATATACACAACGTCCACAGCCTCCCCCAGGTCCAGTCTATATACACATATACAGCCTCCCCCAGGTCCTGTCTATATACACATATACAGCCTCCCCCAGGTCCTGTCTATATACACATATACAGCCTCCCCCAGGTCCTGTCTATATACACATATACAGCCTCCCCCAGGTCCAGTCTATATACACATATACAGCCTCCCCCAGGTCCTATATATATATACACATATACAGCCTCCCCCAGGTCCAGTCTATATACACATATACAGCCTCCCCCAGGTCCTATATATATATACACATATACAGCCTCCCCCAGGTCCTGTCTATATACACATATACAGCCTCCCCCAGGTCCAGTCTATATACACATATACAGCCTCCCCCAGGTCCTGTCTATATACACATATACAGCCTCCCCCAGGTCCTGTCTATATACACATATACAGCCTCCCCCAGGTCCTGTCTATATACACATATACAGCCTCCCCCAGGTCCAGTCTATATACACATATACAGCCTCCCCCAGGTCCAGTCTATATACACATATACAGCCTCCCCCAGGTCCTGTCTATATACACATATACAGCCTCCCCCAGGTCCAGTCTATATACACATATACAGCCTCCCCCAGGTCCAGTCTATATACACATATACAGCCTCCTCCAGGTCCAGTCTATATACACATATACAGCCTCCCCCAGGTCCTGTCTATATACACATATACAGCCTCCCCCAGGTCCTGTCTATATACACATATACAGCCTCCCCCAGGTCCTGTCTATATACATATATACAGCCTCCCCCAGGTCCTGTCTATATACACATATACAGCCTCCCCCAGGTCCTGTCTATATACACATATACAGCCTCCCCCAGGTCCAGTCTATAACTCACCTCTTCATAGAAGCCGATCAGATTAGTCTGACAGGACCGATCCCTCATAAATCCCCCCCCCCCCATGCTGGTGCTGCGTCATAAGATTATTTTCATTAAGATACCTCAGTATACATCTCTTATATATTATACTCCAGTATACATCTCTTATATATTATACCCCAGTATACATCTCTTATATATTATACTCCAGTATACATCTCTTATATATTATACCCCAGTATACATCTCTTATATATTATACCCCAGTATACATCTCATATATTATACCCCAGTATACATCTCTTATATATTATACCCCAGTATACATCTCTTATATATTATACTCCAGTTTAGCATCTCTTATATATTATACCCCAGTATACATCTCTTATATATTATACCCCAGTATACATCTTATATATTATACTCCAGTATACATCTCTTATATATTATACCCCAGTATACATCTCTTATATATTATACCCCAGTATACATCTCTTATATATTATACCCCAGTATACATCTCTTATATATTATACTCCAGTATACATCTCTTATATATTATACCCCAGTATACATCTCTTATATATTATACCCCAGTATACATCTCTTATATATTATACCCCAGTATACATCTCTTATATATTATACTCCAGTATACATCTCTTATATATTATACTCCAGTATACATCTCTTATATATTATACTCCAGTATACATCTCTTATATATTATACCCCAGTATACATCTCTTATATATTATACCCCAGTATACACCTCTTATATATTATACCCCAGTATAGCATCTCTTATATATTATACCCCAGTATACATCTCTTATATATTATACCCCAGTATACATCTCTTATATATTATACCCCAGTATACATCTCTTATATATTATACCCCAGTATACATGTCTTATATATTATACCCCAGTATACATCTCTTATATATTATACCCCAGTATACATCTCTTATATATTATACCCCAGTATACATCTCTTATATATTATACCCCAGTATACATCTCTTATACATTATACCCCAGTATACATCTCTTATATATTATACTCCAGTATACATCTCTTATATATTATACACCAGTATACATCTCTTATATATTATACTCCAGTATACATCTCTTATATATTATACCCCAGTATACACCTCTTATATATTATACTCCAGTATACACCTCTTATATATTATACCCCAGTATACATCTCTTATATATTATACCCCAGTATACATCTCTTATATATTATACCCCAGTATACACCTCTTATATATTATACTCCAGTATAGCATCTCCTATATATTATACTCCAGTATACATCTCTTATATATTATACCCCAGTATACATCTCTTATATATTATACCCCAGTATACATCTCTTATATATTATACTCCAGTATACATCTCTTATATATTATACCCCAGTATACATCTCTTATATATTATACCCCAGTATACATCTCTTATATATTATACCCCAGTATACATCTCTTATATATTATACCCCAGTATACATCTGTTATATATTATACTCCAGTATAGCATCTCTTATATATTATACCCCAGTATACATCTCATATATTATACTCCAGTATACATCTTATATATTATACTCCAGTATACATCTCTTATATATTATACCCCAGTATACACCTCTTATATATTATACCCCAGTATACACCTCTTATATATTATACCCCAGTATACATCTCTTATATATTATACCCCAGTATACATCTGTTATATATTATACCCCAGTATACATCTGTTATATATTATACTCCAGTATACATCTCTTATATATATTATACCCCAGTATACATCTCTTATATATTATACTCCAGTATACATCTCTTATATATTATACCCCAGTATACATCTCTTATATATTATACACCAGTATACATCTCTTATATATTATACCCCAGTATACATCTCTTATATATTATACCCCAGTATGCATCTCATATATTATACCCCAGTATACACCTCTTATATATTATACCCCAGTATAGCATCTCTTATATATTATACCCCAGTATAGCATCTCTTATACATTATACTCCAGTATACATCTCTTATATATTATACACCAGTATACATCTCTTATATATTATACCCCAGTATACATCTTATATATTATACCCCAGTATACATCTCTTATATATTATACCCCAGTATACATCTCTTATATATTATACCCCAGTATACATCTCTTATATATTATACTCCAGTATACATCTCTTATATATTATACCCCAGTATACATCTCTTATATATTATACCCCAGTATACATCTCATATATTATACCCCAGTATACATCTCTTATATATTATACCCCAGTATACATCTCTTATATATTATACTCCAGTTTAGCATCTCTTATATATTATACCCCAGTATACATCTCTTATATATTATACCCCAGTATACATCTTATATATTATACTCCAGTATACATCTCTTATATATTATACCCCAGTATACATCTCTTATATATTATACCCCAGTATACATCTCTTATATATTATACCCCAGTATACATCTCTTATATATTATACTCCAGTATACATCTCTTATATATTATACCCCAGTATACATCTCTTATATATTATACCCCAGTATACATCTCTTATATATTATACCCCAGTATACATCTCTTATATATTATACTCCAGTATACATCTCTTATATATTATACCCCAGTATACATCTCTTATATATTATACCCCAGTATACACCTCTTATATATTATACCCCAGTATAGCATCTCTTATATATTATACCCCAGTATACATCTCTTATATATTATACCCCAGTATACATCTCTTATATATTATACCCCAGTATACATCTCTTATATATTATACCCCAGTATACATGTCTTATATATTATACCCCAGTATACATCTCTTATATATTATACCCCAGTATACATCTCTTATATATTATACCCCAGTATACATCTCTTATATATTATACCCCAGTATACATCTCTTATACATTATACCCCAGTATACATCTCTTATATATTATACTCCAGTATACATCTCTTATATATTATACACCAGTATACATCTCTTATATATTATACTCCAGTATACATCTTATATATATTATACCCCAGTATACACCTCTTATATATTATACTCCAGTATACACCTCTTATATATTATACCCCAGTATACATCTCTTATATATTATACCCCAGTATACATCTCTTATATATTATACCCCAGTATACACCTCTTATATATTATACTCCAGTATAGCATCTCCTATATATTATACTCCAGTATACATCTCTTATATATTATACCCCAGTATACATCTCTTATATATTATACCCCAGTATACATCTCTTATATATTATACTCCAGTACACATCTCTTATATATTATACCCCAGTATACATCTCTTATATATTATACCCCAGTATACACCTCTTATATATTATACCCCAGTATACATCTCTTATATATTATACCCCAGTATACATCTGTTATATATTATACTCCAGTATAGCATCTCTTATATATTATACCCCAGTATACATCTCATATATTATACTCCAGTATACATCTTATATATTATACTCCAGTATACATCTCTTATATATTATACCCCAGTATACACCTCTTATATATTATACCCCAGTATACACCTCTTATATATTATACCCCAGTATACATCTCTTATATATTATACCCCAGTATACATCTGTTATATATTATACCCCAGTATACATCTGTTATATATTATACTCCAGTATACATCTCTTATATATATTATACCCCAGTATACATCTCTTATATATTATACTCCAGTATACATCTCTTATATATTATACCCCAGTATACATCTCTTATATATTATACACCAGTATACATCTCTTATATATTATACCCCAGTATACATCTCTTATATATTATACCCCAGTATGCATCTCATATATTATACCCCAGTATACACCTCTTATATATTATACCCCAGTATAGCATCTCTTATATATTATACCCCAGTATAGCATCTCTTATACATTATACTCCAGTATACATCTCTTATATATTATACCCCAGTATACATCTCTTATATATTATACTCCAGTATACATCTCTTATATATTATACCCCAGTATAGCATCTCTTATACATTATACTCCAGTATACATCTCTTATATATTATACCCCAGTATAGCATCTCTTATACATTATACTCCAGTATACATCTCTTATATATTATACCCCAGTATACATCTGTTATATATTATACACCAGTATACCTCTCTTATATATTATACCCCAGTATACATCTCTTATATATTATACCCCAGTATACATCTCTTATATATTATACTCCAGTATACATCTCTTATATATTATACCCCAGTATACATCCCTTATATATTATACCCCAGTATACATCTCTTATATATTATACCCCAGTATACATCTCATATATTATACCCCAGTATACATCTCTTATATATTATACCCCAGTATACATCTCTTATATATTATACTCCAGTATAGCATCTCTTATATATTATACCCCAGTATACATCTCTTATATATTATACCCCAGTATACATCTTATATATTATACTCCAGTATACATCTCTTATATATTATACCCCAGTATACATCTCTTATATATTATACCCCAGTATACATCTCTTATATATTATACCCCAGTATACATCTCTTATATATTATACTCCAGTATACATCTCTTATATATTATACCCCAGTATACATCTCTTATATATTATACCCCAGTATACATCTCTTATATATTATACCCCAGTATACATCTCTTATATATTATACTCCAGTATACATCTCTTATATATTATACCCCAGTATACATCTCTTATATATTATACCCCAGTATACACCTCTTATATATTATACCCCAGTATAGCATCTCTTATATATTATACCCCAGTATACATCTCTTATATATTATACCCCAGTATACATCTCTTATATATTATACCCCAGTATACATCTCTTATATATTATACCCCAGTATACATGTCTTATATATTATACCCCAGTATACATCTCTTATATATTATACCCCAGTATACATCTCTTATATATTATACCCCAGTATACATCTCTTATATATTATACCCCAGTATACATCTCTTATACATTATACCCCAGTATACATCTCTTATATATTATACTCCAGTATACATCTCTTATATATTATACACCAGTATACATCTCTTATATATTATACTCCAGTATACATCTTATATATATTATACCCCAGTATACACCTCTTATATATTATACTCCAGTATACACCTCTTATATATTATACCCCAGTATACATCTCTTATATATTATACCCCAGTATACATCTCTTATATATTATACCCCAGTATACACCTCTTATATATTATACTCCAGTATAGCATCTCTTATACATTATACTCCAGTATACATCTCTTATATATTATACCCCAGTATACATCTCTTATATATTATACCCCAGTATACATCTCTTATATATTATACTCCAGTACACATCTCTTATATATTATACCCCAGTATACATCTCTTATATATTATACCCCAGTATACACCTCTTATATATTATACCCCAGTATACATCTCTTATATATTATACCCCAGTATACATCTGTTATATATTATACTCCAGTATAGCATCTCTTATATATTATACCCCAGTATACATCTCATATATTATACTCCAGTATACATCTTATATATTATACTCCAGTATACATCTCTTATATATTATACCCCAGTATACACCTCTTATATATTATACCCCAGTATACATCTCTTATATATTATACCCCAGTATACATCTGTTATATATTATACCCCAGTATACATCTGTTATATATTATACTCCAGTATACATCTCTTATATATATTATACCCCAGTATACATCTCTTATATATTATACTCCAGTATACATCTCTTATATATTATACCCCAGTATACATCTCTTATATATTATACACCAGTATACATCTCTTATATATTATACCCCAGTATACATCTCTTATATATTATACCCCAGTATGCATCTCATATATTATACCCCAGTATACACCTCTTATATATTATACCCCAGTATAGCATCTCTTATATATTATACCCCAGTATAGCATCTCTTATACATTATACTCCAGTATACATCTCTTATATATTATACCCCAGTATACATCTCTTATATATTATACTCCAGTATACATCTCTTATATATTATACCCCAGTATAGCATCTCTTATACATTATACTCCAGTATACATCTCTTATATATTATACCCCAGTATAGCATCTCTTATACATTATACTCCAGTATACATCTCTTATATATTATACCCCAGTATACATCTGTTATATATTATACACCAGTATACCTCTCTTATATATTATACCCCAGTATACACCTCTTATATATTATACCCCAGTATACATCTAGTATATATTATACCCCAGTATACATCTCTTATATATTATACCCCAGTATACATCTCTTATATATTATACTCCAGTATACATCTCTTATATATTATACCCCAGTATACATCTCTTATATATTATACCCCAGTATACATCTCTTATATATTATACTCCAGTATACATCTCTTATATATTATACCCCAGTATACATCTCTTATATATTATACTCCAGTATACATCTCTTATATATTATACTCCAGTATACATCTCTTATATATTATACCCCAGTATACATCTCTTATATATTATACCCCAGTATACATCTCTTATATATTATACCCCAGTATACATCTCTTATATATTATACCCCAGTATACATCTCTTATATATTATACACCAGTATACATCTCTTATATATTATACTCCAGTATACATCTCTTATATATTATACCCCAGTATACATCTCTTATATATTATACACCAGTATACATCTTATATATTATACCCCAGTATACATCTCTTATATATTATACCCCAGTATAGCATCTCTTATATATTATACACCAGTATACATCTCTTATATATTATACCCCAGTATAGCATCTCCTATATATTATACCCCAGTATACATCTGTTATATATTATACACCAGTATACCATCTCTTATATATTATACCCCAGTATACATCTTATATATTATACCCCAGTATACCTCTCTTATATATTATACCCCAGTATACATCTCTTATATATTATACCCCAGTATACATCTCTTATATATTATACTCCAGTATACATCTCTTATATATTATACTCCAGTATAGCATCTTTTACTGTATATATATATGTATGTATATATATATATATATATATATATATATATATACATACACCAGTATAGCATCTCTTACAATCCCCTCAAATATGTTACCTACTATAGATGTTAGACTTACAGGCCTGTAGTTTCCAGGATCACTCCTTGACCCCTTCTTGAATATTGGTACCACATTAGCTATGCGCCAGTCCTGTGGAACAATCCCTGTCGTAATAGAATCTATAAATATTAGGAATAACTATCTGTCTAACACAGTACTCAATTCCTGCAGTACTCTAGGATGGATACCTTCTGGGCCCGGTGACTTATGGATTTTAATGTTTTTAAGGCGCCTTCCCACTTCTTGTTGTGTTAGGCAGGTGAGATTTATGGGAGGATTTATATTATCCCTAGTCATGTCGTCTGTCCTCTGTGAATACAGTAGAGAAGAATGTATTTAGTAGATTGGCCTTTTCCTCTTCCCCCTCCACCATTACACCCAGATTATTTTTGAGGGGACCAACATTTTCGGTTTTAAGTCTTTTGTTGTTTATATAAGAGAAGAACATTTTGGGATTCCTATTACTTTCTGTGGCTATCCTTCTTCTTTCCTTCTTTCTGTTGCTATTTTTGCTTCTTTTATTTGTGTTTTACACGTTCTATTCTTCTGCCTATAGTCGCTCAATGCTTCCCCACTACCTTCTTGTTTTAGTAGTCTGACTGCTTGTTTCTTATCACTTATTGCCCCCTTACAGCTAAAGTTACCACATTGGATTTCTCTTATTTCTACTACGTTTATTCCCATATGGTACAGTATGTGTCCTTCACACCATTTACCCAGGATGCTCTAACATATGTCCCCGGGGTCCTCCCTTATATCTCAGGGCAGTGTCCCCCCAGTCTATGTCCCCGGAGTCCTCTCTTATATCTCAGGGCAGTGTCCCCCCAGTCTATGTCCCCGGGGTCCTCTCTTATATCTCAGGGCAGTGTCCCAGTCTATGTCCCCGGGGTCCTCTCTTATATCTCAGGGCAGTGTCCCAGTCTATGTCCCCGGGGTCCTCTCTTATATCTCAGGGCAGTGTCCCCCCAGTCTATGTCCCCGGGGTCCTCTCTTATATCTCAGGGCAGTGTCCCCCCAGTCTATGTCCCCGGGGTCCTCTCTTATATCTCAGGGCAGTGTCCCCCCAGTCTATGTCCCCGGGGTCCTCTCTTATATCTCAGGGCAGTGTCCCCCCAGTCTATGTCCCCGGGGTCCTCTCTTATATCTCAGGGCAGTGTCTATGTCCCCGGGGTCCTCTCTTATATCTCAGGGCAGTGTCCCCCCAGTCTATGTCCCCGGGGTCCTCTCTTATATCTCAGGGCAGTGTCCCAGTCTATGTCCCCGGGGTCTTCTCTTATATCTCAGGGCAGTGTCCCCCCAGTCTATGTCCCCGGGGTCCTCTCTTATATCTCAGGGCAGTGTCCCAGTCTATGTCCCCGGGGTCCTCTCTTATATCTCAGGGCAGTGTCCCCCCAGTCTATGTCCCCGGGGTCCTCTCTTATATCTCAGGGCAGTGTCCCCCCAGTCTATGTCCCCGGGGTCCTCTCTTATATCTCAGGGCAGTGTCCCCCCAGTCTATGTCCCCGGGGTCCTCTCTTATATCTCAGGGCAGTGTCCCCCCAGTCTATGTCCCCGGGGTCCTCTCTTATATCTCAGGGCAGTGTCCCCCCAGTCTATGTCCCCGGGGTCCTCTCTTATATCTCAGGGCAGTGTCCCCCCAGTCTATGTCCCCGGGGTCCTCTCTTATATCTCAGGGCAGTGTCCCCCCAGTCTATGTCCCCGGGGTCCTCTCTTATATCTCAGGGCAGTGTCCCCCCAGTCTATGTCCCCGGGGTCCTCTCTTATATCTCAGGGCAGTGTCCCCCCAGTCTATGTCCCCGGGGTCCTCTCTTATATCTCAGGGCAGTGTCCCCCCAGTCTATGTCCCCGGGGTCCTCTCTTATATGTCAGGGCAGTGTCCCCCCAGTCTATGTCCCCGGGGTCCTCTCTTATATCTCAGGGCAGTGTCCCCCCAGTCTATGTCCCCGGGGTCCTCTCTTATATCTCAGGGCAGTGTCCCCCCAGTCTATGTCCCCGGGGTCCTCTCTTATATCTCAGGGCAGTGTCCCCCCAGTCTATGTCCCCGGGGTCCTCTCTTATATGTCAGGGCAGTGTCCCCCCAGTCTATGTCCCCGGGGTCCTCTCTTATATCTCAGGGCAGTGTCCCCCCAGTCTATGTCCCCGGGGTTCTCTCTTATATCTCAGGGCAGTGTCCCCCCAGTCTATGTCCCCGGGGTCCTCTCTTATATCTCAGGGCAGTGTCCCAGTCTATGTCCCTTGGGGTCCTCCCTTATATCTCAGGGCAGTGTCCCCCCAGTCTATGTCCCCGGGGTCCTCTCTTATATGTCAGGGCAGTGTCCCCCCAGTCTATGTCCCCGGCGGCCTCTCTTATATCTCAGGGCAGTGTCCCAGTCTATGTCCCCGGGGTCCTCTCTTATATCTCAGGGCAGTGTCCCCCCAGTCTATGTCCCCGGGGTCCTCTCTTATATCTCAGGGCAGTGTCCCCCCAGTCTATGTCCCCGGGGTCCTCTCTTATATCTCAGGGCAGTGTCCCCGGTCTATGTCCCCGGGGTCCTCTCTTATATCTCAGGGCAGTGTCCCCCCAGTCTATGTCCCCGGGGTCCTCTCTTATATCTCAGGGCAGTGTCCCCCCAGTCTATGTCCCCGGGGTCCTCTCTTATATCTCAGGGCAGTGTCCCCCCAGTCTATGTCCCCGGGGTCCTCTCTTATATGTCAGGGCAGTGTCCCCCCAGTCTATGTCCCCGGGGTCCTCTCTTATATCTCAGGGCAGTGTCCCCCCAGTCTATGTCCCCGGGGTCTTCTCTTATATCTCAGGGCAGTGTCCCTCCAGTCTATGTCCCCGGGGTCCTCTCTTATATCTCAGGGCAGTGTCCCAGTCTATGTCCCCGGGGTCCTCTCTTATATCTCAGGGCAGTGTCCCCCCAGTCTATGTCCCCGGGGTCCTCTCTTATATCTCAGGGCAGTGTCCCAGTCTATGTCCCCGGGGTCCTCTCTTATATCTCAGGGCAGTGTCCCCCCAGTCTATGTCCCCGGGGTCCTCTCTTATATCTCAGGGCAGTGTCCCCCCAGTCTATGTCCCCGGGGTCCTCTCTTATATCTCAGGGCAGTGTCCCCCCAGTCTATGTCCCCGGGGTCCTCTCTTATATCTCAGGGCAGTGTCCCCCCAGTCTATGTCCCCGGGGTCCTCTCTTATATCTCAGGGCAGTGTCCCAGCCTATGTCCCCGGGGTCCTCCCTTATATCTCAGGGCAGTGTCCCCCCAGTCTATGTCCCCGGTGTCCTCTCTTATATCTCAGGGCAGTGTCCCCCCAGTCTATGTCCCCGGGGTCCTCTCTTATATCTCAGGGCAGTGTCCCCCCAGTCTATGTCCCCGGGGTCCTCTCTTATATCTCAGGGCAGTGTCCCCCCAGTCTATGTCCCCGGGGTCCTCTTTTATATCTCAGGGCAGTGTCTATGTCCCCGGGGTCCTCTCTTATATCTCAGGGCAGTGTCCCAGTCTATGTCCCCGGGGTCCTCTCTTATATCTCAGGGCAGTGTCCCAGTCTATGTCCCCGGGGTCCTCTCTTATATCTCAGGGCAGTGCCCCCCCAGTCTATGTCCCCGGGGTCCTCTCTTATATCTCAGGGCAGTGTCCCCCCAGTCTATGTCCCCAGGGTCCTCTCATATCTCAGGGCAGTGTCCCCCCAGTCTATGTCCCTGGGGTCCTCTCTTATATCTCAAGGCAGTGTCCCCCCAGTCTATGTCCCCGGGGTCCTCTCTTATATCTCAGGGCAGTGTCCCCCCAGTCTATGTCCCCGGGGTCCTCTCTTATATCTCAGGGCAGTGTCCCAGTCTGTGTCCCCGGGGTCCTCTCATATCTCAGGGCAGTGTCCCCCCAGTCTATGTCCCCGGGGTCCTCCCTTATATCTCAGGGCAGTGTCCCCCCAGTCTATGTCCCCGGGGTCCTCTCTTATATCTCAGGGCAGTGTCCCCCCAGTCTATGTCCCCGGGGTCCTCTCTTATATCTCAGGGCAGTGTCCCCCCAGTCTATGTCCCCGGGGTCCTCTCTTATATCTCAGGGCAGTGTCCCCCCAGTCTATGTCCCCGGGGTCCTCTCTTATATCTCAGGGCAGTGTCCCCCCAGTCTATGTCCCCGGGGTCCTCTCTTAGTTTTTGGAAATTAGCCTTCCTGAAATGTAATGTTTTTGTAGCCCCTCTGCTAATCGTTTTATTGAAGGATAATTGAAAACTTACTATGTTATGGTCACTATTACCTAGGTGACCCCCCCCCCCCCCCCCCCCACCTCTATTTTTGATATTCTGTCGGGCCTATTGGTTAAGATCAGGTCCAGAAGGGCCCCCCCTCTTGTTGGTTCCTGTACTAGTTGGGAAAGGTAATTATCTGTTACTATTTCCAGTATCCGCTTCCCTTCCTGGAGCTGCAGGTTTCTGCTTTCAAGTATATATTGGGTAGTTATAGTCCCCCATAATAATGACTTCCCCCTGCTTTCCTGTATATATTGGGTAGTTATAGTCCCCCCCATAATAATGACTTCCCCCTGCTTTCCTGTATATATTGGGTAGTTATAGTCCCCCATAATAATGACGTCCCCCTGCTTTCCTGTATATATTGGGTAGTTATAGTCCCCCATAATAATGACTTCCCCCTGCTTTCCTGTATATATTGGGTAGTTATAGTCCCCCATAATAATGACGTCCCCCTGCTTTCCTGTATATATTGGGTAGTTATAGTCCCCCATAATAATGACTTCCCCCTGCTTTCCTGTATATATTGGGTAGTTATAGTCCCCCATAATAATGACTTCCCCCTGCTTTCCTGTATATATTGGGTAGTTATAGTCCCCCATAATAATGACGTCCCCCTGCTTTCCTGTATATATTGGGTAGTTATAGTCCCCCATAATAATGACTTCCCCCTGCTTTCCTGTATATATTGGGTAGTTATAGTCCCCCATAATAATGACGTCCCCCTGCTTTCCTGTATATATTGGGTAGTTATAGTCCCCCATAATAATGACTCCCCCTGCTTTCCTGTATATATTGGGTAGTTATAGCCCCCCCCCTCCCCCCCCCCCCCCCATAATAATGACTTCCCCCTGCTTTCCTGTATATATTTGGGTAGTTATAGTCCCCCATAATAATGACGTCCCCCTGCTTTCCTGTATATTTTGGGGTAGTTATAGCCCCCCCCATAATAATGACTTCCCCCTGCTTTCCTGTATATATTGGGTAGTTATAGTCCCCCATAATAATGACGTCCCGCTGCTTTCCTGTATATATTGGGTAGTTATAGTCCCCCATAATAATGACTTCCCCCTGCTTTCCTGTATATATTGGGTAGTTATAGTCCCCCATAATAATGACTTCCCCCTGCTTTCCTGTATATATTGGGTAGTTATAGTCCCCCATAATAATGACTTCCCCCTGCTTTCCTGTATATATTGGGTAGTTATAGTCCCCCATAATAATGACGTCCCCCTGCTTTCCTGTATATATATTGGGTAGTTATAGTCCCCCATAATAATGACTTCCCCCTGCTTTCCTGTATATATTGGGTAGTTATAGTCCCCCATAATAATGACGTCCCCCTGCTTTCCTGTATATATTGGGTAGTTAGAGTCCCCCATAATAATGACTTCCCCCTGCTTTCCTGTATATATTGGGTAGTTATAGTCCCCCATAATAATGACGTCCTCCTGCTTTCCTGTATATATTGGGTAGTTATAGTCCCCCATAATAATGACTTCCCCCTGCTTTCCTGTATATATTGGGTAGTTATAGTCCCCCATAATAATGACGTCCTCCTGCTTTCCTGTATATATTGGGTATAGTCCCCCATAATAATGACTTCTCCCTGCTTTCCTGTATATATTGGGTAGTTATAGTCCCCCATAATAATGACTTCCCCCTGCTTTCCTGTATATATTGGGTAGTTATAGTCCCCCATAATAATGACTTCCCCCTGCTTTCCTGTATATATTGGGTAGTTATAGTCCCCCATAATAATGACTTCCCCCTGCTTTCCTGTATATATTTGGGTAGTTATAGTCCCCCATAATAATGACGTCCTCCTGCTTTCCTGTATATATTGGGTAGTTATAGTCCCCCATAATAATGACTTCCCCCTGCTTTCCTGTATATATTGGGTAGTTATAGTCCCCCATAATAATGACTTCCCCCTGCTTTCCTGTATATATTGGGTAGTTATAGTCCCCCATAATAATGACGTCCTCCTGCTTTCCTGTATATATTGGGTAGTTATAGTCCCCCATAATAATGACGTCCTCCTGCTTTCCTGTATATATTATGGTAGTTATAGTCCCCCATAATAATGACTCCCCCCTGCTTTCCTGTATATATTGGGTATAGTCCCCCATAATAATGACGTCCCCCTGCTTTCCTGTATATATTGGGTAGTTATAGTCCCCCATAATAATGACTTCCCCCTGCTTTCCTGTATATATTGGGTAGTTATAGTCCCCCATAATAATGACGTCCTCCTGCTTTCTTGTATATATTGGGTAGTTATAGTCCCCCATAATAATGACTTCCCCCTGCTTTCCTGTATATATTTGGGTAGTTATAGTCCCCCATAATAATGACGTCCCCCTGCTTTCCTGTATATATTGGGGTAGTTATAGTCCCCCATAATAATGACGTCCCCCTGCTTTCCTGTATATATTGGGGTAGTTATAGTCCCCCATAATAATGACGTCCCCCTGCTTTCCTGTATATATTGGGGTAGTTATAGTCCCCCATAATAATGACGTCCCCCTGCTTTCCTGTATATATTGGGGTAGTTATAGTCCCCCATAATAATGACGTCCCCCTGCTTTCCTGTATATATTGGGTAGTTATAGTCCCCCATAATAATGACTTCCCCCTGCTTTCCTGTATATATTGGGGTAGTTATAGCCCCCCCATAATAATGACTCCCCCTGCTTTCCTGTATATATTGGGTAGTTATAGTCCCCCATAATAATGACGTCCCCCTGCTTTCCTGTATATATTGGGTAGTTATAGTCCCCCATAATAATGACGTCCCCCTGCTTTCCTGTATATATTGGGTAGTTATAGTCCCCCATAATAATGACTTCCCCCTGCTTTCCTGTATATATTGGGTAGTTATAGTCCCCCATAATAATGACGTCCCCTGCTTTCCTATATATATTGGGTAGTTATAGTCCCCCATAATAATGACGTCCCCCTGCTTTCCTGTATATATTGGGTAGTTATAGTCCCCCATAATAATGACGTCCCCCTGCTTTCCTGTATATATTATGGTAGTTATAGCCCCCCCCCCATAATAATGACGTCCCTCTGCTTTCCTGTATATATTGGGTAGTTATAGCCCCCCATAATAATGACTCCCCCCTGCTTTCCTGTATATATTGGGTAGTTATAGTCCCCCATAATAATGACTCCCCCTGCTTTCCTGTATATATTGGGTAGTTATAGTCCCCCCCCCCCCATAATAATGACGTCCCCCTGCTTTCCTGTATATATTTGGGTAGTTATAGTCCCCCATAATAATGACTTCCCCTGCTTTCCTGTATATATTGGGTAGTTATAGTCCCCCATAATAATGACTTCCCCCTGCTTTCCTGTATATATTTGGGTAGTTATAGTCCCCCATAATAATGACTTCCCCCTGCTTTCCTGTATATATTGGGTAGTTATAGTCCCCCATAATAATGACTTCCCCCTGCTTTCCTGTATATATTTGGGTAGTTATAGTCCCCCATAATAATGACGTCCCTCTGCTTTCCTGTATATATTGGGTAGTTATAGTCCCCCATAATAATGACTTCCCCCTGCTTTCCTGTATATATTGGGTAGTTATAGTCCCCCATAATAATGACTTCCCCCTGCTTTCCTGTATATTTGGGTAGTTATAGTCCCCCATAATAATGACTTCCCCCTGCTTTCCTGTATATATTATGGTAGTTATAGTCCCCCATAATAATGACTTCCCCCTGCTTTCCTGTATATATTGGGTAGTTATAGTCCCCCATAATAATGACTTCCCCCTGCTTTCCTGTATATATTGGGTAGTTATAGTCCCCCATAATAATGACTTCCCCCTGCTTTCCTGTATATATTGGGTAGTTATAGTCCCCCATAATAATGACGTCCCCCTGCTTTCCTGTATATATTGGGTAGTTATAGTCCCCCATAATAATGACTTCCCCCTGCTTTCCTGTATATATTGGGTAGTTATAGCCCCCCCATAATAATGACTTCCTCCTGCTTTCCTGTATATATTGGGTAGTTATAGTCCCCCATAATAATGACTCCCCCCTGCTTTCCTGTATATATTGGGTAGTTATAGTCCCCCATAATAATGACTTCCCCCTGCTTTCCTGTATATATTGGGTAGTTATAGTCCCCCATAATAATGACTTCCCCCTGCTTTCCTGTATATATTGGGTAGTTATAGTCCCCCATAATAATGACTTCCCCCTGCTTTCCTGTATATATTGGGTAGTTATAGCCCCCCCATAATAATGACTTCCTCCTGCTTTCCTGTATATATTGGGTAGTTATAGTCCCCCATAATAATGACTTCCCCCTGCTTTCCTGTATATATTGGGTAGTTATAGCCCCCCCCCCCCCATAATAATGACTTCCTCCTGCTTTCCTGTATATATTGGGTAGTTATAGTCCCCCATAATAATGACTTCCCCCTGCTTTCCTGTATATATTATGGTAGTTATAGTCCCCCATAATAATGACGTCCCCCTGCTTTCCTGTATATATTGGGTAGTTATAGTCCCCCATAATAATGACTTCCCCCTGCTTTCCTGTATATATTATGGTAGTTATAGTCCCCCATAATAATGACGTCCCCCTGCTTTCCTGTATATATTGGGTAGTTATAGTCCCCCATAATAATGACTTCCCCCTGCTTTCCTGTATATATTGGGTAGTTATAGTCCCCCATAATAATGACTTCCCCCTGCTTTCCTGTATATATTGGGGTAGTTATAGTCCCCCATAATAATGACTTCCCCCTGCTTTCCTGTATATATTTGGGTAGTTATAGTCCCCCATAATAATGACGTCCCCCTGCTTTCCTGTATATATTGGGTAGTTATAGTCCCCCATAATAATGACGTCCCCCTGCTTTCCTGTATATATTGGGTAGTTATAGTCCCCCATAATAATGACTTCCCCCTGCTTTCCTGTATATATTGGGGTAGTTATAGTCCCCCATAATAATGACTTCCCCCTGCTTTCCTGTATATATTGGGTAGTTATAGTCCCCCATAATAATGACTTCCCCCTGCTTTCCTGTATATATTTGGGTAGTTATAGTCCCCCATAATAATGACTTCCCCCTGCTTTCCTGTATATATATTGGGTAGTTATAGTCCCCCATAATAATGACTTCCCCCTGCTTTCCTGTATATATTGGGGTAGTTATAGTCCCCCATAATAATGACTCCCCCCTGCTTTCCTGTATATATTGGGAAGTTATAGTCCCCCATAATAATGACTCCCCCCTGCTTTCCTGTATATATTGGGTAGTTATAGTCCCCCATAATAATGACGTCCCCCTGCTTTCCTGTATATATTGGGTAGTTATAGTCCCCCATAATAATGACTTCCCCCTGCTTTCCTGTATATATTGGGTAGTTATAGTCCCCCATAATAATGACGTCCCCCTGCTTTCCTGTATATATTGGGTAGTTATAGTCCCCCATAATAATGAGGTCACTCTGCTTTCCTGTATATATTGGGTAGTTATAGCCCCCCCCATAATAATGACTTCCCCCTGCTTTCCTGTATATATTTGGGTAGTTATAGTCCCCCCCCCCATAATAATGACGTCCCCCTGCTTTCCTGTATATATATTGGGTAGTTATAGTCCCCCATAATAATGACGTCCCCCTGCTTTCCTGTATATATTTGGGTAGTTATAGTCCCCCATAATAATGACGTCCCCCTGCTTTCCTGTATATATTTGGGTAGTTATAGTCCCCCATAATAATGACGTCCCCCTGCTTTCCTGTATATATTGGGGTAGTTATAGTCCCCCATAATAATGACGTCCCTCTGCTTTCCTGTATATATTTGGGTAGTTATAGTCCCCCATAATAATGACGTCCCCCTGCTTTCCTGTATATATTGGGTAGTTATAGTCCCCCATAATAATGACTTCCCCCTGCTTTCCTGTATATATTGGGGTAGTTATAGTCCCCCATAATAATGACTCCCCCCTGCTTTCCTGTATATATTGGGTAGTTATAGTCCCCCATAATAATGACTTCCCCCTGCTTTCCTGTATATATTGGGTAGTTATAGTCCCCCATAATAATGACTTCCCCCTGCTTTCCTGTATATATATTGGGTAGTTATAGTCCCCCATAATAATGACGTCCCCCTGCTTTCCTGTATATATTGGGTAGTTATAGTCCCCCATAATAATGACGTCCCCCTGCTTTCCTGTATATATTGGGTAGTTATAGTCCCCCATAATAATGAGGTCACTCTGCTTTCCTGTATATATTGGGTAGTTATAGCCCCCCCCATAATAATGACTTCCCCCTGCTTTCCTGTATATATTTGGGTAGTCATAGTCCCCCATAATAATGACATCCCCCTGCTTTCCTGTATATATTTGGGTAGTTATAGTCCCCCATAATAATGACTTCTCCCTGCTTTCCTGTATATATTTGGGTAGTTATAGTCCCCCATAATAATGACTTCTCCCTGCTTTCCTGTATATATTTGGGTAGTTATAGTCCCCCATAATAATGACGTCCCCCTGCTTTCCTGTATATATTGGGGTAGTTATAGTCCCCCATAATAATGACGTCCCTCTGCTTTCCTGTATATATTTGGGTAGTTATAGTCCCCCATAATAATGACGTCCCCCTGCTTTCCTGTATATATTTGGGTAGTTATAATCCCCCATAATAATGACGTCCCCCTGCTTTCCTGTATATATTGGGTAGTTATAGTCCCCCATAATAATGACGTCCTCCTGCTTTCCTGTATATATTGGGTAGTTATAGTCCCCCATAATAATGACTTCCCCCTGCTTTCCTGTATATATTTGGGTAGTTATAGTCCCCCATAATAATGACTTCCCCCTGCTTTCCTGTATATATTATGGTAGTTATAGTCCCCCATAATAATGACTTCCCCCTGCTTTCCTGTATATATTATGGTAGTTATAGTCCCCCATAATAATGACTTCCCCCTGCTTTCCTGTATATATTTGGGTAGTTATAGTCCCCCATAATAATGACTTCCCCCTGCTTTCCTGTATATATTATGGTAGTTATAGTCCCCCATAATAATGACTCCCCCCTGCTTTCCTGTATATATTGGGTAGTTATAGTCCCCCATAATAATGACGTCCCCCTGCTTTCCTGTATATATTGGGTAGTTATAGTCCCCATAATAATGACGTCCCCCTGCTTTCCTGTATATATTGGGTAGTTATAGTCCCCCATAATAATGACTTCCCCCTGCTTTCCTGTATATATTGGGTAGTTATAGTCCCCCATAATAATGACTCCCCCCTGCTTTCCTGTATATATTGGGTAGTTATAGTCCCCCATAATAATGACGTCCCCCTGCTTTCCTGTATATATTGGGTAGTTATAGTCCCCCATAATAATGACTTCCCCCTGCTTTCCTGTATATATTGGGTAGTTATAGTCCCCCATAATAATGACTTCCCCCTGCTTTCCTGTATATATTGGGTAGTTATAGTCCCCCATAATAATGACTCCCCCCTGCTTTCCTGTATATATTGGGTAGTTATAGTCCCCCATAATAATGACTTCCCCCTGCTTTCCTGTATATATTGGGTAGTTATAGCCCCCATAATAATGACGTCCCCCTGCTTTCCTGTATATATTTGGGTAGTTATAGCCCCCCCCCCCCATAATAATGACTCCCCCTGCTTTCCTGTATATATTGGGTAGTTATAGTCCCCCATAATAATGACTCCCCCCTGCTTTCCTGTATATATTGGGTAGTTATAGTCCCCCATAATAATGACTTCTTCCTGCTTTCCTGTATATATTGGGTAGTTATAGTCCCCCATAATAATGACTCCCCCCTGCTTTCCTGTATATATTGGGTAGTTATAGTCCCCCATAATAATGACTTCCCCCTGCTTTCCTGTATATATTGGGTAGTTATAGTCCCCTATAATAATGACGTCCCCCTGCTTTCCTGTATATATTGGGTAGTTATAGTCCCCCATAATAATGACGTCCCCCTGCTTTCCTGTATATATTTGGGTAGTTATAGTCCCCCATAATAATGACTTCCCCCTGCTTTCCTGTATATATTATGGTAGTTATAGTCCCCCATAATAATGACGTCCCCCTGCTTTCCTGTATATATTGGGTAGTTATAGCCCCCCCCCCCATAATAATGACTCCCCCCTGCTTTCCTGTATATATTGGGTAGTTATAGTCCCCCATAATAATGACTTCCCCCTGCTTTCCTGTATATATTGGGTAGTTATAGTCCCCCATAATAATGACTTCCCCTGCTTTCCTGTATATATTGGGTAGTTATAGTCCCCCATAATAATGACTTCCCCCTGCTTTCCTGTATATATTATGGTAGTTATAGTCCCCCATAATAATGACGTCCCCCTGCTTTCCTGTATATATTGGGTAGTTATAGCCCCCCCCCCCCCCCATAATAATGACTCCCCCCTGCTTTCCTGTATATATTGGGTAGTTATAGTCCCCCATAATAATGACGTCCCCCTGCTTTCCTGTATATATTGGGTAGTTATAGTCCCCCATAATAATGTCTTCCCCCTGCTTTCCTGTATATATTTGGGTACTTATAGTCCCCCATAATAATGAGGTCACTCTGCTTTCCTGTATATATTGGGTAGTTATAGTCCCCCATAATAATGACTCCCCCTGCTTTCCTGTATATATTGGGTAGTTATAGTCCCCCATAATAATGACGTCCTCCTGCTTTCCTGTATATATTGGGTAGTTATAGTCCCCCATAATAATGAGGTCACTCTGCTTTCCTGTATATATTGGGTAGTTATAGTCCCCCATAATAATGACTTCCCCCTGCTTTCCTGTATATATTGGGTAGTTATAGTCCCCCATAATAATGACGTCCCCCTGCTTTCCTGTATATATTGGGTAGTTATATTCCCCCATAATAATGACTTCCCCCTGCTTTCCTGTATATATTGGGTAGTTATAGTCCCCCATAATAATGACGTCCCCCTGCTTTCCTGTATATATTGGGTAGTTATAGTCCCCCATAATAATGACGTCCCCCTGCTTTCCTGTATATATTTGGGTAGTTATAGTCCCCCATAATAATGACTTCCCCCTGCTTTCCTGTATATATTGGGAATTATAGTCCCCCATAATAATGACGTCCCCCTGCTTTCCTGTATATATTGGGTATAGTCCCCCATAATAATGACTTCCCCCTGCTTTCCTGTATATATTTGGGTAGTTATAGTCCCCCATAATAATGACTTCCCCCTGCTTTCCTGTATATATTGGGGTAGTTATAGTCCCCCATAATAATGACGTCCCCCTGCTTTCCTGTATATATTGGGGTAGTTATAGTCCCCCATAATAATGACGTCCTCCTGCTTTCCTGTATATATTGGGTAGTTATAGTCCCCCATAATAATGACTTCCCCCTGCTTTCCTGTATATATTGGGTAGTTATAGTCCCCCATAATAATGACGTCCTCCTGCTTTCCTGTATATATTGGGTAGTTATAGTCCCCCATAATAATGACTTCCCCCTGCTTTCCTGTATATATTTGGGTAGTTATAGTCCCCCATAATAATGACTTCCCCCTGCTTTCCTGTATATATTATGGTAGTTATAGTCCCCCATAATAATGACGTCCCCCTGCTTTCCTGTATATATTGGGTAGTTATAGTCCCCCATAATAATGACTCCCCCTGCTTTCCTGTATATATTGGGGTAGTTATAGCCCCCCCATAATAATGACTCCCCCCTGCTTTCCTGTATATATTGGGGTAGTTATAGTCCCCCATAATAATGACGTCCCCCTGCTTTCCTGTATATATTGGGTAGTTATAGTCCCCCATAATAATGACTTCCCCCTGCTTTCCTGTATATATTGGGTAGTTATAGTCCCCCATAATAATGACTTCCCCCTGCTTTCCTGTATATATTGGGTAGTTATAGTCCCCCATAATAATGACGTCCCCCTGCTTTCCTGTATATATTGGGTAGTTATAGTCCCCCATAATAATGACTTCCCCCTGCTTTCCTGTATATATTGGGTAGTTATAGTCCCCCATAATAATGACGTCCCCCTGCTTTCCTGTATATATTGGGTAGTTATAGTCCCCCATAATAATGACGTCCCCCCTGCTTTCCTGTATATATTGGGTAGTTATAGTCCCCCATAATAATGACGTCCCCCTGCTTTCCTGTATATATTGGGTAGTTATAGTCCCCCATAATAATGACTTCCCCCTGCTTTCCTGTATATATTGGGGTAGTTATAGTCCCCCATAATAATGACTCCCCCCTGCTTTCCTGTATATATTGGGTAGTTATAGTCCCCCATAATAATGACTCCCCCCTGCTTTCCTGTATATATTGGGTAGTTATAGTCCCCCATAATAATGACTTCCCCCTGCTTTCCTGTATATATTGGGTAGTTATAGTCCCCCATAATAATGACTCCCCCCTGCTTTCCTGTATATATTGGGTAGTTATAGTCCCCCATAATAATGACTCCCCCCTGCTTTCCTGTATATATTTGGGTATAGTCCCCCATAATAATGACTTCCCCCTGCTTTCCTGTATATATTGGGGTAGTTATAGTCCCCCATAATAATGACTTCCCCCTGCTTTCCTGTATATATTGGGTAGTTATAGCCCCCCCCCCCCCCCCCATAATAATGACTTCCCCCTGCTTTCCTGTATATATTGGGTATAGTCCCCCATAATAATGACGTCCCCCTGCTTTCCTGTATATATTGGGTAGTTATAGTCCCCCATAATAATGACTTCCCCCTGCTTTCCTGTTTATATTATGGTAGTTATAGTCCCCCATAATAATGACTTCCCCCTGCTTTCCTGTATATATTGGGTAGTTATAGTCCCCCATAATAATGACTTCCCCCTGCTTTCCTGTATATATTGGGTAGTTATAGCCCCCCCCCCCCCCCCATAATAATGACGTCCCCCCTGCTTTCCTGTATATATTGGGGTAGTTATAGTCCCCCATAATAATGACTTCCCCCTGCTTTCCTGTATATATTGGGGTAGTTATAGTCCCCCATAATAATGACTTCCCCCTGCTTTCCTGTATATATTGGGGTAGTTATAGTCCCCCATAATAATGACTTCCCCCTGCTTTCCTGTATATATTTGGGTAGTTATAGTCCCCCCCCCATAATAATGACTTCCCCCTGCTTTCCTGTATATATTGGGTACTTATAGTCCCCCATAATAATGACTTCCCCCTGCTTTCCTGTATATATTGGGTAGTTATAGTCCCCCATAATAATGACTTCCTCCTGCTTTCCTGTATATATTGGGTAGTTATAGCCCCCCCCCCCCCATAATAATGACTTCCCCCTGCTTTCCTGTATATATTGGGTAGTTATAGTCCCCCATAATAATGACTTCCCCCTGCTTTCCTGTTTATATTATGGTAGTTATAGTCCCCCATAATAATGACGTCCCCCCTGCTTTCCTGTATATATTGGGGTAGTTATAGTCCCCCATAATAATGACTTCCCCCTGCTTTCCTGTATATATTGGGTAGTTATAGCCCCCCCCCCCCATAATAATGACGTCCCCCTGCTTTCCTGTATATATTGGGTAGTTATAGTCCCCCATAATAATGACGTCCCCCTGCTTTCCTGTATATATTGGGTAGTTATAGTCCCCCATAATAATGACTCCCCCCTGCTTTCCTGTATATATTGGATAGTTATAGTCCCCCATAATAATGACTTCCCCCTGCTTTCCTGTATATATTTGGGTAGTTATAGTCCCCCATAATAATGACGTCCCCCTGCTTTCCTGTATATATTGGGTAGTTATAGTCCCCCATAATAATGACGTCCCCCTGCTTTCCTGTATATATTGGGTAGTTATAGTCCCCCATAATAATGACTCCCCCTGCTTTCCTGTATATATTGGGTAGTTATAGTCCCCTATAATAATGACGTCCCCCTGCTTTCCTGTATATATTGGGTAGTTATAGCCCCCCCATAATAATGACGTCCCCCTGCTTTCCTGTATATATTGGGTAGTTATAGTCCCCCATAATAATGACTCCCCCTGCTTTCCTGTATATATTTGGGTAGTTATAGTCCCCCATAATAATGACGTCCCTCTGCTTTCCTGTATATATTGGGGTAGTTATAGTCCCCCATAATAATGACTCCCCCCTGCTTTCCTGTATATATTGGGTAGTTATAGTCCCCCATAATAATGACGTCCCTCTGCTTTCCTGTATATATTGGGTAGTTATAGTCCCCCATAATAATGACTTCCCCCTGCTTTCCTGTATATATTTGGGTAGTTATAGTCCCCCATAATAATGACGTCCCTCTGCTTTCCTGTATATATTGGGGTAGTTATAGTCCCCCATAATAATAACTCCCCCCTGCTTTCCTGTATATATTGGGTAGTTATAGTCCCCCATAATAATGACGTCCCTCTGCTTTCCTGTATATATTGGGTAGTTATAGTCCCCCATAATAATGACTTCCCCCTGCTTTCCTGTATATATTGGGTATAGTCCCCCATAATAATGACGTCCCCCTGCTTTCCTGTATATATTGGGTATAGTCCCCCATAATAATGACTTCCCCCTGCTTTCCTGTATATATTGGGTATAGTCCCCCATAATAATGACGTCCCCCTGCTTTCCTGTATATATTGGGTAGTTATAGTCCCCCATAATAATGAGGTCACTCTGCTTTCCTGTATATATTGGGTAGTTATAGTCCCCCATAATAATGACGTCCCCCTGCTTTCCTGTATATATTTGGGTAGTTATAGTCCCCCATAATAATGACTTCCCCCTGCTTTCCTGTATATATTTGGGTAGTTATAGTCCCCCATAATAATGACTTCCCCCTGCTTTCCTGTATATATTTGGGTAGTTATAGTCCCCCATAATAATGACTTCCCCCTGCTTTCCTGTATATATTATGGTAGTTATAGTCCCCCATAATAATGACTTCCCCCTGCTTTCCTGTATATATTGGGTAGTTATAGTCCCCCATAATAATGACGTCCCCCTGCTTTCCTGTATATATTGGGTAGTTATAGTCCCCCATAATAATGACGTCCCCCTGCTTTCCTGTATATATTGGGGTAGTTATAGTCCCCCATAATAATGACGTCCCCCTGCTTTCCTGTATATATTGGGTAGTTATAGTCCCCCATAATAATGACGTCCCCCTGCTTTCCTGTATATATTTGGGTAGTTATAGTCCCCCATAATAATGACTTCCCCCTGCTTTCCTGTATATATTATGGTAGTTATAGTCCCCCATAATAATGACGTCCCCCTGCTTTCCTGTATATATTGGGTAGTTATAGCCCCATCCCCCCCATAATAATGACGTCCCCCTGCTTTCCTGTATATATTGGGTAGTTATAGTCCCCCATAATAATGACTCCCCCTGCTTTCTTGTATATATTGGGGTAGTTATAGCCCCCCCATAATAATGACTCCCCCCTGCTTTCCTGTATATATTTGGGTACTTATAGTCCCCCATAATAATGAGGTCACTCTGCTTTCCTGTATATATTATGGTAGTTATAGTCCCCCATAATAATGACTTCCCCCTGCTTTCCTGTATATATTGGGTAGTTATAGTCCCCCATAATAATGACGTCCCCCTGCTTTCCTGTATATATTGGGTAGTTATAGTCCCCCATAATAATGACGTCCCCCTGCTTTCCTGTATATATTTGGGTAGTTATAGTCCCCCATAATAATGACGTCCCCCTGCTTTCCTGTATATATTGGGTAGTTATAGTCCCCCATAATAATGACGTCCCCCTGCTTTCCTGTATATATTTGGGTAGTTATAGTCCCCCATAATAATGACTTCCCCCTGCTTTCCTGTATATATTGGGTAGTTATAGTCCCCCATAATAATGACTCCCCCTGCTTTCCTGTATATATTTGGGTAGTTATAGTCCCCCATAATAATGACGTCCCCCTGCTTTCCTGTATATATTATGGTAGTTATAGTCCCCCATAATAATGACTTCCCCCTGCTTTCCTGTATATATTGGGTAGTTATAGTCCCCCATAATAATGACGTCCCCCTGCTTTCCTGTATATATTGGGGTAGTTATAGTCCCCCATAATAATGACTTCCCCCTGCTTTCCTGTATATATTGGGTAGTTATAGTCCCCCATAATAATGACTTCCCCCTGCTTTCCTGTATATATTGGGTAGTTATAGTCCCCCATAATAATGACTTCCCCCTGCTTTCCTGTATATATTGGGTAGTTATAGTCCCCCATAATAATGACTTCCCCCTGCTTTCCTGTATATATTGGGTAGTTATAGTCCCCCATAATAATGACTTCCCCCTGCTTTCCTGTATATATTGGGTAGTTATAGTCCCCCATAATAATGACTTCCCCCTGCTTTCCTGTATATATTGGGTAGTTATAGTCCCCCATAATAATGACTTCCCCCTGCTTTCCTGTATATATTGGGTAGTTATAGCCCCCCCCCCCCCCCATAATAATGACGTCCCCCTGCTTTCCTGTATATATTGGGTAGTTATAGTCCCCCATAATAATGACGTCCCCCTGCTTTCCTGTATATATTGGGTAGTTATAGTCCCCCATAATAATGACTTCCCCCTGCTTTCCTGTATATATTGGGTAGTTATAGTCCCCCATAATAATGACTTCCCCCTGCTTTCCTGTATATATTGGGTAGTTATAGTCCCCCATAATAATGACGTCCCCCTGCTTTCCTGTATATATTGGGTAGTTATAGTCCCCCATAATAATGACGTCCCCCTGCTTTCCTGTATATATTGGGTAGTTATAGTCCCCCATAATAATGACTTCCCCCTGCTTTCCTGTATATATTGGGTAGTTATAGTCCCCCATAATAATGACTTCCCCCTGCTTTCCTGTATATATTGGGTAGTTATAGTCCCCCATAATAATGACGTCCCCCTGCTTTCCTGTATATATTGGGTAGTTATAGTCCCCCATAATAATGACTTCCCCCTGCTTTCCTGTATATATTGGGTAGTTATAGTCCCCCATAATAATGACGTCCCCCTGCTTTCCTGTATATATTGGGGTAGTTATAGTCCCCCATAATAATGACTTCCCCCTGCTTTCCTGTATATATTGGGTAGTTATAGTCCCCCATAATAATGACTCCCTGTAGCAGGGGAAGTATATCCCCCAGATATTTATAGGGTGGTATATATATATATATATATATATATATATATATGTATATATATATATATATATAATGTCTTTTATCCCAGAAGAGAGAGGGCCCAGAATGCAAAAGCCCCCTCCCAGAGGACTGTATATGTCTGCTGGGCTAGGGAGGAGGACAATAAGCCCAACTGTTGATTACAGTGGCGTCTCCTGAATATCACAGGTATGTTTACTGTAATCACACAGACCCTTTTGTTGTAGAGTGCAATTCAGACTATCTATAGGACCATATCTCTCTCTGGGATCATTGATCTTTGTTACTACACCCTGTAATACAGGAAGACAGGGGTCTTTGATCCTTTGTCTCCTAGATAGCTGTATTCCTGTATGACATCTGTATCCCACCACAACCTTGGGCACAACCGTGCACGGGCACAAATACCTGTACGTGCACGAGCATGGTGACATCATCTCTCTGCGTCAATGCTCGGGCACGTAGCTTTGGGTACGCCCCCCCCTGGGAAGTTTAAATAGACCACCAGAGGTAACCCTAGGCAGTTCCATCTTGCCCATCAAGACCAACAAGTGGGAGTTCCATCTTCCCCACTGAAACCAACAGACCATCTGCTCCACAGGATCATCCCTACACAAGAAGTGGTCTAAGTATCCTCGCTGCTTCCCAGTCTCTCTCTCTCTCTCTCTCTCTCTCTCTCTCTCTCCCCCCCTAACAGTCACTGAACCCCTTCATTCCTTGTCCCTTTGTTTACCACTTGCTTCCCCCCTTTTAGGGATAGTCTGGTCATAGGTCTGGGTGGGTTGGTACAGTATTGTGTGTGTGTGTATTAGATACGTGGGTGGGAATATAGTTAGGTGTTGTAGATTATTATTGTTATTGTTTTAATTATACTGTATGTGATTTGTATAGAGTAGATTGAGTGTGTATAATAAATATTGGATTATTATTAACAAGGTATTGTCTCAATCTGTTATACAAGCACAGGTATAGTAGTGTAGTAGCTGTATAGGAATAAGGGAAACGTTAGGTACGATTAAGGTGTGTCTCAATACAATACAGTCTAGCATTGCTGAGACTGTACTGTATTGTAATATTGATTGTTAACGGTCTGATTAGATGTTTAGGGTCAATATTGCACCTTAATGGAATCATAAACAGGAGTTATATTAATAATACCACATGCATAATCACAAGAGTGATTATCAGTGCTGTATTTATTAATAGGAAATATTAATATTCGCCTTAGGATATTAATATTCATTTATGAATATTAATTATTAATATTTAATAGGAATATTGATATTTTGATATTCATAATCCTGTAACATTTTGGCGAGCCAACCCACTGTTGTGATTTTGTACGTGTTTTTGCTCTATTGTAAGCTGTGGTCATCCTGTGGGAACTGATTAAGCCGGAGGAACGCGGACAGGTAGCATTGGTACACGGGTCAGTGTGGTGCTATTCTGTGCGTTCAGGTCTTGATAGTCCATACAGGTGGCACAGTTCTTCAGACTGAGCTTATCACATAACAGAATCTACAGCAGAGAACCTAATCTTTTGTTTGTTTTAATTTTGTTTTAACGTTTTCCTGATTTTCCTTTACACGCTTCTTGCGACGTTATTGGTAACCGGCGAGCGGTAACAAGCATCGTTCTGGTAGAGTCGTCACGTTACGTTCCAAGTTCGTCTGTAAAAGTTTGGCTGGTCGGGGAAGAGGCGTTCCGGAGAAAAGGACCTTTTCCCAAGCAGCAAGGAACGCAAGATCAGACAGAACGGAACACAATGACCACCGAAAAAGTAAGCATGAGCTTCTCTACACTACAGCACCTATCCAAACACAGCACATTTAATCCCATACTTCCCACTACTTACAAATCCACAGAGATGCTATGGTCGGCTTTGCTGGACCAGGCATATGCACACGATAGGATTTGTATCAGTAAAAGTGTTTTTAATAAGACCAACAAACGCCTCCAAATGCTGGCCAAATTGGTGCAGACCTTTGAGGAAAGCATTTGGAAGCCAGAACATGTAGAAACACTTGCTCACACAAGAAAGACAGAGGGAGTTGCCACTGCGGCTCATTTCCACTGCCTTTGTTGTGTAGATAACATAAAGAAGGTAAATACACTGGAAGCACAGCTTGAAGAGAAGGCCCAGTGTACAGCTGAGAGGGGCAGGGAAATCTGTATGTTAGAATCTAGGATTTCGGAGAAAGAGACCTATTATTCTGACATGGACAGGGAGCTCCTCCGACTGTATACTGAGATCAATCAGTATAAGAATAGAGCAGCATCTACTGATGCGCTGGTTTCTTCACTTAGGGATGAACTGGCTGCAAAGTCGCAAACTATTGCGGATTTGCAGCAGGTCATCTCTAATCTGTCCCGGTCTGGTACTAACAGCATGTTACCCTTGCCCACAAAACAGGTTTGTACGGCACAGGAGGAGAATGCGGCAACAGCGCCCGTGTCTCCTATGGATCATGTATCCAGGGCTTTAGATACCGCAGGACAGGTGGAACGGTCACTACGGTTCTCCTCTACTCCAGGGGAGAACAGGCGTAGCGGGCGCTTCCAGGGGCAGGACAACAATTGGGGATGTGAAAGTGGGTGGGATTCCGAATACACCCCTTCCAATCCGCCACATTGTCCAGTAAGGCCAGAGGGATTTTATCCTAACCATAACAGTATGGAAAGGATAAATTTCCTGTTACGGATCTGCAAGGAGATCCCAAAGTATGATCCCAAGGTAGATCCGTTTACTTCATGCGACATATTTGAGGGTCACTGTAATAAATATTCTGTGGCTCCTGAATATCGCATGGAGTTGTTTAAGTTATGGTTGCCAACACATCTAAATCAGATGTATGAGGCAACGGGGAGAATGGAACCCAGGAATGGACAATATCATGATAAGGAAGAACGTCTTTCCTTACTCATGAGACTGTCAACAGGTCACTGGGACGTTACTCCGGAAATCCTGACTAAGTTCAAGCCTACTATACATGATGAGCCTTTGTCTCTGTGTAGTCGGTTTGAAGCTATGTACAGGAAAGTCACGATGGATCACGGTATGGGAATTCCACAGGGCATGGTTCGCATGTTTGTGGAAAAGTTCCCATACCTTGATACTGCAATCCGGCTGAGTGCAGCCAGAGAGCCTTCACTCACTGATGCAGCGATGATTATTGAGCAGTGTAGACAGGATATACTGCACAATAAGAAATCGGTAAAGGTGAGGGAGCATGTACCTGTATACGTTAAATCGCAAGATGAACGTGTACAACATGCTAAAACTGGTACAAATGTTCGCCCCACAGCTCCGCCATTTGAAAAGACAGGAAGCATTAGATGTTTCTTGTGTTTACAATATGGCCACATGAAGAGGAATTGTCCGCAATGGCTACGGAACCGTAACAGCACGGACAAATCTGGCAATAATAATGGTTTCAAGATGAAACCTAATCATGTGAAGGCAGTGGGGGAACAGGCAGAGAAGAATCAGGGACATTTGCAAGGGCAGACACTGAAAAGTGTGGCCGTTGTAAATGCCCCAGTTCTTGAAACAGTAGGTGTGGAATCTAATGATTCCACAAGGAGAATTGAGTACCCTCAAGTGGCAGTATGTACCTCACAGGTACCTACTGGGAGCCTGGTAAATCTTGACTGAGGAGTAGGGATCTCTGAAGATCTGGCACCAGTATGTCATGTCATACTGGATTCTTCAGGGAGACCCCACATAAAGGCCAAAATCAAAGGTCAAGACACCCAAATCATGCTTGACACTGGTGCGGAAATTTCCATCACCAACGTGGAACATGATTTACAACCCAACAGCCCTCAGTGTGTGGTGATCGGATTTGATCACCAACAAGGGGGGGTGAGGGCCCACAGAATCGATGAAGTGATTGTCCAGATTGCCAAATATGTGACACTCAGGATCCCAATGTGGTATTACCCCGGTTCCGAAAACATCATCGGGACCGATGTAATGACACAAAATGGATGGATCATAGATTTGGCAAACTGCATTGTATGGAAGGGACCCAGACAATCCAAGGTGTGTGTCATACAACGCCAGTGTCTGGGACCACCCTTGCCAGCAATGGAGAGTTCAGTAGATGTACTTGAACATAAATGGCCAGAGGTCTCACACAATATAGACCTCGAGCCCATTGTGTACGAACATCCTGATCTGTGGGCCCAGAGTAAGAACGACTGTGGCAAGTTGATTGGCGTCCAGGTGGACATACAAGGGCCAGACCCACCACCTCAACGTCAATACCGCTTTCCACCTGAAGCGACCCAGTCAATACTCAGCACTGTCAAAGAGTTGAGGACAAAGGGTGTGGTCATAGAGGGGAATTCGAAGTGTAACAATCCCCTCTGGCCAGTGAAGAAGAAGGACACCGATGCGTGGCGTCTCACTATAGACCTACGCGTCCTTAATAAGTACACCCCGATGTCTGCCCCGATAGTTGCACAGACTCCCGACATAATGGCTAGGATAAGCGGCAAAAGCCGCATATTCTCCACCATTGATGTTGCAAATGGCTTCTTTTCCATAGAACTCACGGAAAGTTGTAGGTACAAGTTTGGCTTTACAGTGGGGAGTGAACAGTTCATGTTCTGTGTACTTCCCCAGGGGTTCCACAGCAGTCCAACTTACTTTCACCAGGCATTGGCAGCCGTGCTGAGTGTATTCTCCCGGCCAGAGTGTCTTCTGCAATATGTTGACGACTTGCTCCTGCATACAGAAACCATGGAAGAGCACTTGGTTCTGTTGCGGGAATTGTTGGGACTCCTGGCCAAGGCCGGACTTAAGCTGAGTCCCCACAAGGCAAATTTGGCCAGGACAGAGGTGACGTTCCTTGGGGTCCAAATTTCTTTTGGATCTAAAGGAATAATGGCAGCCCGAGTGGAAGCCATGGTGAAGTTACCTCGGCCAGGCACTCTACAGGACTTGAGGAAGTTTCTGGGAGTGGGCAATTTCATGAGAGAGTTTATAGAGGATTTTGCTGCCAAAGCAAAACCCCTCTATGAACTCCTCAGAGGAGATGAACCCTCACTCAAGAACTGGTCAGATGCACAGGAAGAAGCCTTTTCAACTCTGAAAAGGGACCTTTCCTGTGCCCCTGTATTGGCAACCCCCAACCCCGATGGGGAAATGGCCATTCAGGCGCATGCTGGGATTGAGTCTATCTCGGCTGTCCTTCTACAGCAGATGGGACACGAGAGCAGACCACTGGGATACTTTTCCAGACTCCTCTCACCTGTCGAACGAGGGTTCGACGAATGTGCCAAGCAACTGGCTGCCATACACTATGCGGTCAAAGCGACCGAGCATATTGTTGGCTTCCGCCCTCTCACTTTACAGACTCCGCATTCACCTTTGGTTCTGTTGCTTCGTGATACACTACCTGGAGTCTCCCAACAGAGATTCGGTAGGTGGATCATGGACCTCAGTGGGCGGAATCTGAAAGTGGACCACAAGGCGAAGTATGTTCTGTCCCAGTTGTTGAACATGACAGGGACCGAACATGACTGTGGAATGCCGTCAAAGATCTCGGCTCCACAGATTTTCAGGACCCTAAGCCATCCAGAAGACAGGGTCATCTTTGTTGATGGCTCTCGATTCTGTCTGGATGGCACCTATGTAACAGGATTTGCTGTGCTAGATGAGACCACCGGCACCCAGAGTCTTGTTAGGTTGCCAGGTCACCTGTCTGCACAACGGGCTGAACTGGAGGCGGTTAAGGAAGCTCTTCTCCTTCAACCTCCAGGAAATCGGACTATATATAGCGACAGTTCATATGTAGTCCGATCCCTCACCCTGCACCTGGAAACATGGAAGAGAAGAGGATTTGTGGACAGTCAGAACAAACCTCTGGCTCACATATCGGTCCTGACAGAATTGTGGGAGTGGGGCATGGCACATCCTGCAGAGGCAGCAATTATCAAAGTCCCAGCACACCAGAGAGATGACCAGCCCTTGACTGTGGGAAACAACAAGGCAGACGAATTGGCTAAGTTAGCCGCAGTTTCTGGGGACTTTTGGGAGCCGGGCGCTGAACAGATTTCAGCATACCGGATTGCAGTGAGACGGACCAATCTCAAGGAAGGTCCGGTGTCATTTGAGGAGGAACAAGCCAAAGATCCTCTTCTAATGACACACATCACAGCTCCACAGCATCCCTGGTCACTCAAACAGGGGATACTGTGTTTTGATACCGGTACACAGGCACTTCCTCTACCAGTAGTCCCTCAGCATCTGCAGGTAGAGCTGACGAGACTTAACCACCAGCTGTTTGGACACCTTGGTCGGGATAAGCTCCTGTCCCTGCTTAGGGACAAATTATACTGGTCAGGGATGTCTAACACTGTAGAGGAAGTCACCCAGCAATGCCTGGTCTGTGCGCAAATTAACCCAAGGGCAGCTGCCCTGAAACCGGTGTTGCAGAGAGTTCCTCCTGCAGAGGGTCCGTGGTCTGCAATCCAGATTGATTATATCGGACCATTACCAGTTGGAAGTCGTAACTGCCGTTACGCGCTGGTGGTGGTGGATATCTTCTCCAAATGGGTAGAAGCCATCCCCACAGTGAATGATTCAGCCATCACTACTGCCCGGGTTCTCTGGGAACAGGTTCTGTCGCGATGGGGTATCCCCAGAGTGATAGAATCACACAGAGGGACCCATTTTACGGGTAAGGTCATGAAGGCGCTTTGTGGAATTCTGGACATAAAGCAGAGGTTTCATGTACCTTACCATCCTCAGTCTGCGGGCATAGTGGAGCGCATAATTCGAACCCTCAAAACCCGGCTTTCTAAAGCACTGTTGGAAAGAGGTTCCTCATGGGTAACTTCCCTTCCGGCGGTGCTGATGGGTATCCGCGCAACAGAGGCAACCAGTACTGGTATCACTCCGTTTGAGCTGATGACTGGACGGAAAATGCCCCTGTGTTTACCTAATGAACCTAAAGTATCTGAGCCCTTGAAGAATGCCATCGCAAGAGATCTGTTCCTTCAACAGGTTCAACAGAACCTGAAGGAGTTACTACCCCATGCAGCTATACGGTTGCACAAACCGTATCTACAGGGGGAGACACCAATGCCCCCTGTAGGAGGAATGGTAATGGTGAAAGTCTTCCGCCGATCTGGACCCTGGGACACAAACTGGGAGGGACCTTATCAGGTTCTTGAGGTCTTGGGTGACACAATGCTAAAGGTACAAAGGCCGATGACAACCAAGAAAAGATCCCGCCGTTGTCAGGAAACATTCTGGATCCACATCGACCAAGCAAAGGCCACCCGAGCTTCCCCAACTCAATAATGTACACATAGAGAGTTGGGTGAAGGGGGGGTTGGCAGGTCGAAGGTGGATCCCTAGGTCAAATTACACCTGATTATCATACACACTTTTCAATAACAAACACACTTTTCAACAGATCACTCGATGGAGGGACACCAGGAAACCAAGTAGCCAGAGACATAGGGACCCCCTGAACAGGGTACATCTCCAGTTTGTCACGCTAGTGGTAAGCATGATTATGGCAGGCTCAGCCTCCTCGGGAGAGGGTCTGGAACCTATCAATGGGATGGACAGATCATCACTTAAGGGATTATGGCTCTTAATGGTAGAATGCTTAGAGGGCAAAATCCTGGAGCCTTACAGCAACTTTACCTTTACCCCTGGTCAGTGGTATTTATATGGGTTCCAGAGAGAGGGTTTTGCCGATGGAGTCGCACAACATTACACACCCGTGGAGAATGTGTCTGCCATACAACATGACTTACATGCCCTTTGCCTCAAAGAATTCAGACATTTTCAAGACTCAGATCCAACACCCATCAAGTCTTTAAGATGGGTGTCTAGGGACCCACACTTGCATCCCTACAAGCAAGTGGAAGCCAACACCACCTTGGTGTTGTGTACAAAACAAGGGGAGCTGAGTCCTGAAGATGTCACTGGGGCCGAGTACAGCGGCTGGTATATCCTCAAGGCTACCTTCACCAGTAAGGGTGGCCAAGATGGATTAAGAGTAAGGACATATTTTGATAGACCCATACCTGTAAAAGGCACCCTAAAAGCTTATTGTATGTTGAGGGATTCCCAGATGATAATCACCAGGGAATCCAGGTATGTCCAGGGACATGTGTCTACGGACTATTTACGCACCAGTGTATTGATGTTAAAGTTAAACTGCAGCAGCTCTGGTCAGGCCTTGTGGAATGATCAGAGGGGTCCGGTAAAACTGGAGGGCTTGTATCGAGCAACAGTTTTAAAAGTGCGGACTGATGCCAAGGATCTGAGGTATACTCAGTTAAAGGGATCTCCATCCATCCGGTCTTTCATGATTACGATCATGAGAGATGACTGTGTACCGGAGGTGACAGGATACTATTTCATCACCTATGCCCACTGGGAACCGGATACACAGATGGTGACGGTAGATGCTAATCCCTGGAGGTGGGATTTAGTATGCAACGGGGTGGATACCCCAACTGTGGATGTATGGATGGATGGTACCCCTATGACTGAGGAATTCCGGAACAGATATGTGTCTACTGATTGGAAAGACCCCAGAGGCAGGGACATTAACTTTGACATCAATATAGATGGTCCGTTTAGGTGGCCTTTTTGTGAGGCGGTAGATGAAGGGTGCTGGTCCTTTACACAGTGGGTCTATCTGTCCAAATCTAAACCTGTGGGGAACCTAGCGTTAGAGGCTGGAGATAGCGACCGTTGGTACCAGTTCAGTGGGAGAGGTCAAGTATGTGTGACAGTGGTAAGAGTCCCATATGAAGCCGAAGGTCTCCAACCAGTCAAACCGCACTCGGATTCTTGCAAAGTTTCTACCCATCAATTGGCAGATCCCATAGCTCCTCAACTGTCATCCCCATGGAAGATCATCACAGGCACTAAATTCGTCCTGTATACCTGGCGAATTTCCGTAGATGACTTCAGAGTTGATCACTGGGATCACAGATGTGAGGAGTTTGTGAGGAACCAAATTGACTTGATGAAAGGTTGGATAGAGACGGGGCAAGAAGTGAGAAAAGATGATCCTCGACACAGGAAGGTCAGGGGGAGGAGAGATCTAATCGCCATGGGATTGGGAGGAAGTGCATTGGGAGTGGGTGCCCTGAACACTATGGATATGGAAGTCCTGAGAAGTAAACTTGGAGACATTGCACGACATGCCGGGGAAGGATTTAGGACCCAGCTTGATGTAAACCACGTCCTAGAGGGTTTGCAGCATTCACACATTGATGCCACTACCTCTCTATCTTCGTCTCTACGAGAGAAGTTTAGACGGCTAGTTGTGGGTATTATGGAAGAGCAAAACAGTGCTCAGCTCGCCCTGGCATGTACGCAGGTCCAAAGTGAACTCTCAGACAACCTTAAACATATTGTGTCCTCTCTATATGGGGGCCACTTCCCATTCAACCTCCGACAAAGGGTAAGTTCCCTGATCTCCCCCTTTGCAGCCAACCTCACTAACTGGTGGGTGGTTCAGTGGCATGGATGCCAAAATCTCAGTTGCACTGCGTCATCTTTGGCACCTGTATCAGGTAATCTCAGACAGGGGTACAGTGCCATCAACCTAGGGATTGTATTGAATAACTGGACAGTACTTCACCCACAGCTCCCCTCGGACATCTTAACTTATTATAAAGGCCATCCTTATCTGTTTGACACAGAGGGATGTTGGAGGAAAGAGGATGCCATCCTCTGCCAAGGTAGACAGGATCGGGTGCTTAGACACCACTGTTGGGACTCCGAGGGGTCCTGCGAGATGAAGGCCAATCCCATACCGTCCTCCCGTCTGAGATATATGGGTCAGGGGTATTGGTGTTGGTACCAAGGGCACAACATGTCTTTTTCTGTTTACGGAATTAACTGCACCGAAAGAGGAGAACTCCTCCCAGGAGCATATTGTACCCTTAATCCCGTTCTAGGTGTAGATGTCGCAGAGCAGCAGGGAAGAACTCCAATCACACCGGAGAAGAGGTTTGACATTCGCCCTGACACTCCTGTGAGACTTCAGAAGATTCCCCTTGGTTTTGGCAGTGAACTTAAGCGTCTCTTGTTAGATTTCACCAAAGAAGAAGAGATACTCAGAAATCTTCAAGAGACGGAGAACCAAGCTACCATTCGGCTCGAGCACGACAGAGCCAAAATTATAAGAATTACTAATATTCTGAACAATGATGCGAAGGTTTCCTGGTGGGAAAGTCTGTTTGGCTACAGCTCGAAAGCCACATCCTTTTTTAATTTGCTTATCCATCCGGTGATAGTTCTTCTGGTTTTGGTTGTTATCATGTACATTGGACTGTATCTGGTTTACCGGAGGGTAAAAAGACTTGCCGACCAGATACAGGAGAACCAGACAGAGTTCCATGAGGCAAATCGCCGAAGATTCAGGACCCAGCACAGTTGAATTCCTGAAATCTTGGACTGTGTACATATGTGGAAGGTTCCAGCACAAAATCTTTATGCAGTCCTGGAACCCCCTAACCTTGTGAATACTGTTTTCTTTACATTGGTTTAATTATGTGGGGTTGGGGAAGGGGAGATTTTGTTGTGTGTGAATGGGGAGTAGATTAGATCCCCTAGGGACAGGTCCCCTCCCTAACATATTTGCTAACTCAACCCTTGCCGTGGTAAAGTTTGTAAGGGATGGATTGAATGTCTGTTAGAATTAGACGGTGTTAATTCCCGCAGTCAACTTAGGTATTGTGACATTACCCCTACTCGAGAAATCCTGTCCTGCCTTGTAAAGACCTGCAGATCTGTCCATGGGAAAACCTGCTCATCAATATCTTCAATCAAGGAATAAAGAAAGAGTGTCGGATGAAAGCAGTGTCTAGACCAAAAGAAAAGGTATCCTGAAGCAGTCGTACCTCGAAACAGAGAAGGTGCTACGTGGATTTACCAATAAAGCAAGAAGGTTGAGGCCATTCCAGAGTCTGCACAGTACGAGACAAAATTGGGATAGGCAAACTCCTGAATATGGGCACTAACTGACAGACACATCTACAATGGTTCTAAGAAAGTTCCAAGATCGTCCGAAGACAGTTGCAAGATAGTCTAAAGACAGTTGCAAGAAAGATCCAGAGAGAATACCGGGGAATCCTGTGGATGGAGATGCTCGGTTACGGTGAAGGGCAGGGCAGGTGATGGGCGCACTGGGTGATGTCTATATACCTAAGAGTAAGAGTTATACTTCATTTCATCCTGAACTGTTGCCTGTTATTAGGAGGAGTTGAGTAAGCAAATATATCCCAACGATACACTTCCCTCAACTTGCATTGTCGCGGTACTAAGGCGACGAACAGGGGGAATGTAGCAGGGGAAGTATATCCCCCAGATATTTATAGGGTGGTATATATATATATATATATATATATATATATGTATATATATATATATATATAATGTCTTTTATCCCAGAAGAGAGAGGGCCCAGAATGCAAAAGCCCCCTCCCAGAGGACTGTATATGTCTGCTGGGCTAGGGAGGAGGACAATAAGCCCAACTGTTGATTACAGTGGCGTCTCCTGAATATCACAGGTATGTTTACTGTAATCACACAGACCCTTTTGTTGTAGAGTGCAATTCAGACTATCTATAGGACCATATCTCTCTCTGGGATCATTGATCTTTGTTACTACACCCTGTAATACAGGAAGACAGGGGTCTTTGATCCTTTGTCTCCTAGATAGCTGTATTCCTGTATGACATCTGTATCCCACCACAACCTTGGGCACAACCGTGCACGGGCACAAATACCTGTACGTGCACGAGCATGGTGACATCATCTCTCTGCGTCAATGCTCGGGCACGTAGCTTTGGGTACGCCCCCCCCTGGGAAGTTTAAATAGACCACCAGAGGTAACCCTAGGCAGTTCCATCTTGCCCATCAAGACCAACAAGTGGGAGTTCCATCTTCCCCACTGAAACCAACAGACCATCTGCTCCACAGGATCATCCCTACACAAGAAGTGGTCTAAGTATCCTCGCTGCTTCCCAGTCTCTCTCTCTCTCTCTCTCTCTCTCTCTCTCTCTCTCCCCCCCTAACAGTCACTGAACCCCTTCATTCCTTGTCCCTTTGTTTACCACTTGCTTCCCCCCTTTTAGGGATAGTCTGGTCATAGGTCTGGGTGGGTTGGTACAGTATTGTGTGTGTGTGTATTAGATACGTGGGTGGGAATATAGTTAGGTGTTGTAGATTATTATTGTTATTGTTTTAATTATACTGTATGTGATTTGTATAGAGTAGATTGAGTGTGTATAATAAATATTGGATTATTATTAACAAGGTATTGTCTCAATCTGTTATACAAGCACAGGTATAGTAGTGTAGTAGCTGTATAGGAATAAGGGAAACGTTAGGTACGATTAAGGTGTGTCTCAATACAATACAGTCTAGCATTGCTGAGACTGTACTGTATTGTAATATTGATTGTTAACGGTCTGATTAGATGTTTAGGGTCAATATTGCACCTTAATGGAATCATAAACAGGAGTTATATTAATAATACCACATGCATAATCACAAGAGTGATTATCAGTGCTGTATTTATTAATAGGAAATATTAATATTCGCCTTAGGATATTAATATTCATTTATGAATATTAATTATTAATATTTAATAGGAATATTGATATTTTGATATTCATAATCCTGTAACACTCCCCCCTGCTTTCCTGTATATATTGGGTAGTTATAGTCCCCCATAATAATGACTCCCCCCTGCTTTCCTGTATATATTTGGGTATAGTCCCCCATAATAATGACTTCCCCCTGCTTTCCTGTATATATTGGGGTAGTTATAGTCCCCCATAATAATGACTTCCCCCTGCTTTCCTGTATATATTGGATAGTTATAGCCCCCCCCCCCCCCATAATAATGACGTCCCTCTGCTTTCCTGTATATATTGGGGTAGTTATAGTCCCCCATAATAATGACGTCCCCCTGCTTTCCTGTATATATTATGGTAGTTATAGTCCCCCATAATAATGACGTCCCCCTGCTTTCCTGTATATATTATGGTAGTTATAGTCCCCCATAATAATGACTTCCCCCTGCTTTCCTGTATATATTATGGTAGTTATAGTCCCCCATAATAATGACTTCCCCCTGCTTTCCTGTATATATTGGGTAGTTATAGTCCCCCATAATAATGACGTCCCCCCTGCTTTCCTGTATATATTGGGTAGTTATAGCCCCCCCCCCCATAATAATGACTTCCCCCTGCTTTCCTGTATATATTGGGTAGTTATAGTCCCCCATAATAATGACTCCCTCCTGCTTTCCTGTATATATTATGGTAGTTATAGTCCCCCATAATAATGACGTCCCCCTGCTTTCCTGTATATATTGGGTAGTTATAGTCCCCCATAATAATGACTTCCCCCTGCTTTCCTGTATATATTTGGGTAGTTATAGTCCCCCATAATAATGACTTCCCCTGCTTTCCTGTATATATTGGGTAGTTATAGTCCCCCATAATAATGACTTCCCCCTGCTTTCCTGTATATATTTGGGTAGTTATAGTCCCCCATAATAATGACTTCCCCCTGCTTTCCTGTATATATTGGGTAGTTATAGTCCCCCATAATAATGACGTCCCCCTGCTTTCCTGTATATATTGGGTAGTTATAGTCCCCCATAATAATGACTCCCCCTGCTTTCCTGTATATATTGGGTAGTTATAGTCCCCCATAATAATGACTTCCCCCTGCTTTCCTGTATATATTGGGTAGTTATAGTCCCCCATAATAATGACGTCCCCCTGCTTTCCTGTATATATTGGGTATAGTCCCCCATAATAATGACGTCCCCCTGCTTTCCTGTATATATTGGGTAGTTATAGTCCCCCATAATAATGACTTCTCCCTGCTTTCCTGTATATATTGGGTAGTTATAGTCCCCCATAATAATGACTTCCCCCTGCTTTCCTGTATATATTGGGTAGTTATAGTCCCCCATAATAATGACTTCTCCCTGCTTTCCTGTATATATTGGGTAGTTATAGTCCCCCATAATAATGACTTCCCCCTGCTTTCCTGTATATATTGGGTAGTTATAGTCCCCCATAATAATGACGTCCCCCTGCTTTCCTGTATATATTTGGGTAGTTATAGTCCCCCATAATAATGACGTCCCTCTGCTTTCCTGTATATATTGGGTAGTTATAGTCCCCCATAATAATGACGTCCCCCTGCTTTCCTGTATATATTGGGTAGTTATAGTCCCCCATAATAATGACTCCCCCCTGCTTTCCTGTATATATTGGGTAGTTATAGTCCCCCATAATAATGAGGTCACTCTGCTTTCCTGTATATATTGGGTAGTTATAGTCCCCCATAATAATGACTTCCCCCTGCTTTCCTGTATATATTGGGTAGTTATAGTCCCCCATAATAATGACTTCCCCCTGCTTTCCTGTATATATTTGGGTAGTTATAGTCCCCCATAATAATGACTTCCCCCTGCTTTCCTGTATATATTGGGTAGTTATAGTCCCCCATAATAATGACGTCCCCCTGCTTTCCTGTATATATTGGGGTAGTTATAGTCCCCCATAATAATGACGTCCCCCTGCTTTCCTGTATATATTTGGGTAGTTATAGTCCCCCATAATAATGACGTCCCCCTGCTTTCCTGTATATATTTGGGTAGTTATAGTCCCCCATAATAATGACTCCCCCCTGCTTTCCTGTATATATTGGGTAGTTATAGTCCCCCATAATAATGAGGTCACTCTGCTTTCCTGTATATATTGGGTAGTTATAGTCCCCCATAATAATGACTCCCCCTGCTTTCCTGTATATATTGGGTAGTTATAGTCCCCCATAATAATGACTTCCCCCTGCTTTCCTGTATATATTGGGTAGTTATAGTCCCCCATAATAATGACTTCCCCTGCTTTTCTGTATATATTTGGGTAGTTATAGTCCCCCATAATAATGACTTCCCCCTGCTTTTCTGTATATATTTGGGTAGTTATAGTCCCCCATAATAATGACTTCCCCCTGCTTTCCTGTATATATTGGGTAGTTATAGTCCCCCATAATAATGACGTCCCCCTGCTTTCCTGTATATATTTGGGTAGTTATAGTCCCCCATAATAATAACATCACTCTGCTTTCCTGTATATATTGGGTAGTTATAGCCCCCCCCCCCATAATAATGACTCCCCCCTGCTTTCCTGTATATATTGGGGTAGTTATAGTCCCCCATAATAATGACTTCCCCCTGCTTTCCTGTATATATTATGGTAGTTATAGTCCCCCATAATAATGACGTCCCCCTGCTTTCCTGTATATATTGGGTAGTTATAGTCCCCCATAATAATGACTCCCCCCTGCTTTCCTGTATATATTGGGTAGTTATAGTCCCCCATAATAATGACTCCCCCCTGCTTTCCTGTATATATTGGGTAGTTATAGTCCCCCATAATAATGACTTCCCCCTGCTTTCCTGTATATATTGGGTAGTTATAGTCCCCCATAATAATGACGTCCCCCTGCTTTCCTGTATATATTTGGGTAGTTATAGTCCCCCATAATAATGACTTCCCCCTGCTTTCCTGTATATATTGGGTAGTTATAGTCCCCCATAATAATGACGTCCTCCTGCTTTCCTGTATATATTGGATAGTTATAGTCCCCCATAATAATGACGTCCTCCTGCTTTCCTGTATATATTGGGTAGTTATAGTCCCCCATAATAATGACGTCCTCCTGCTTTCCTGTATATATTGGGGTAGTTATAGTCCCCCATAATAATGACGTCCCCCTGCTTTCCTGTATATATTGGGTAGTTATAGTCCCCCATAATAATGACGTCCCCCTGCTTTCCTGTATATATTGGGTAGTTATAGTCCCCCATAATAATGACTTCCCCTGCTTTCCTGTATATATTTGGGTAGTTATAGTCCCCCATAATAATGACTTCCCCCTGCTTTCCTGTATATATTGGGTAGTTATAGTCCCCCATAATAATGACTTCTCCCTGCTTTCCTGTATATATTTGGGTAGTTATAGTCCCCCATAATAATGACTTCTCCCTGCTTTCCTGTATATATTTGGGTAGTTATAGTCCCCCATAATAATGACGTCCCCCTGCTTTCCTGTATATATTTGGGTAGTTATAGTCCCCCATAATAATGACTTCCCCCTGCTTTCCTGTATATATTGGGTAGTTATAGTCCCCCATAATAATGACTTCCCCCTGCTTTCCTGTATATATTGGGTAGTTATAGCCCCCCCCCCATAATAATGACTTCCCCCTGCTTTCCTGTATATATTGGGTAGTTATAGTCCCCCATAATAATGACTCCCCCTGCTTTCCTGTATATATTGGGTATAGTCCCCCATAATAATGACGTCCCGCTGCTTTCCTGTATATATTGGGTAGTTATAGTCCCCCATAATAATGACTTCCCCCTGCTTTCCTGTATATATTGGGTAGTTATAGTCCCCCATAATAATGACTTCTCCCTGCTTTCCTGTATATATTGGGTAGTTATAGTCCCCCATAATAATGACGTCCTCCTGCTTTCCTGTATATATTTGGGTAGTTATAGTCCCCCATAATAATGACTTCCCCCTGCTTTCCTGTATATATTGGGTAGTTATAGTCCCCCACAATAATGACGTCCCCCTGCTTTCCTGTATATATTGGGTAGTTATAGTCCCCCATAATAATGACTTCCCCCTGCTTTCCTGTATATATTATGGTAGTTATAGTCCCCCATAATAATGACGTCCCCTGCTTTCCTGTATATATTGGGTAGTTATAGTCCCCCATAATAATGACGTCCCCCTGCTTTCCTGTATATATTTGGGTAGTTATAGTCCCCCATAATAATGACTTCCCCCTGCTTTCCTGTATATATTGGGTAGTTATAGTCCCCCATAATAATGACGTCCCCCTGCTTTCCTGTATATATTGGGTAGTTATAGTCCCCCATAATAATGACGTCCCCCTGCTTTCCTGTATATATTTGGGTAGTTATAGTCCCCCATAATAATGACGTCCCCCTGATTTTCTGTATATATTGGGTATAGTCCCCCATAATAATGACTTCCCCCTGCTTTCCTGTATATATTGGGTAGTTATAGTCCCCCATAATAATGACTTCCCCCTGCTTTCCTGTATATATTTGGGTAGTTATAGTCCCCCATAATAATGACTTCCCCCTGCTTTCCTGTATATATTGGGTAGTTATAGTCCCCTATAATAATGACGTCCCCCTGCTTTCCTGTATATATTGGGGTAGTTATAGTCCCCCATAATAATGACGTCCCCCTGCTTTCCTGTATATATTTGGGTAGTTATAGTCCCCCATAATAATGACGTCCCCCTGATTTTCTGTATATATTGGGTATAGTCCCCCATAATAATGACTTCCCCCTGCTTTCCTGTATATATTGGGTAGTTATAGTCCCCCATAATAATGACTTCCCCCTGCTTTCCTGTATATATATTGTGTAGTTATAGTCCCCCATAATAATGACTTCCCCCTGCTTTCCTGTATATATATTGTGTAGTTATAGTCCCCCATAATAATGACGTCCCCCTGCTTTCCTGTATATATTGGGTAGTTATAGCCCCCCCATAATAATGACGTCCCCCTGCTTTCCTGTATATATTGGGTAGTTATAGTCCCCCATAATAATGACTTCCCCCTGCTTTCCTGTATATATTATGGTAGTTATAGTCCCCCATAATAATGACGTCCCCCTGCTTTCCTGTATATATTGGGTAGTTATAGTCCCCCATAATAATGACTTCCCCCTGCTTTCCTGTATATATTTGGGTAGTTATAGTCCCCCATAATAATGACGTCCCCCTGCTTTCCTGTATATATTGGGTAGTTATAGTCCCCCATAATAATGACGTCCTCCTGCTTTCCTGTATATATTTGGGTAGTTATAGTCCCCCATAATAATGACGTCCCCCTGCTTTCCTGTATATATTGGGGTAGTTATAGTCCCCCATAATAATGACGTCCCCCTGCTTTCCTGTATATATTATGGTAGTTATAGTCCCCCATAATAATGACGTCCCCCTGCTTTCCTGTATATATTGGGGTAGTTATAGTCCCCCCATAATAATGACTTCCCCCTGCTTTCCTGTATATATTTGGTAGTTATAGTCCCCCATAATAATGACTTCCCCCTGCTTTCCTGTATATATTGGGTAGTTATAGTCCCCCATAATAATGACGTCCCCCTGCTTTCCTGTATATATTGGGTAGTTATAGTCCCCCATAATAATGACGTCCCCCTGCTTTCCTGTATATATTGGGGTAGTTATAGCCCCCCCCCCCATAATAATGACTCCCCCCTGCTTTCCTGTATATATTGGGTAGTTATAGCCCCCCCCCCCCCATAATAATGACGTCCCCCTGCTTTCCTGTATATATTGGGTAGTTATAGCCCCCCCCCATAATAATGACGTCCCCCTGCTTTCCTGTATATATTGGGTAGTTATAGTCCCCCCCCCCCCCCATAATAATGACGTCCCCCTGCTTTCCTGTATATATTTGGGTAGTTATAGTCCCCCATAATAATGACGCCCCCCTGCTTTCCTGTATATATTGGGTAGTTATAGTCCCCCATAATAATGACTTCCCCCTGCTTTCCTGTATATATTGGGTAGTTATAGTCCCCCATAATAATGACGTCCCCCTGCTTTCCTGTATATATTTGGCTAGTTATAGTCCCCCATAATGACTTCCCCCTGCTTTCCTGTATATATTGGGTAGTTATAGTCCCCCATAATAATGACGTCCCCCTGCTTTCCTGTATATATTGGGTAGTTATAGTCCCCCATAATAATGACGTCCTCCTGCTTTCCTGTATATATTGGGTAGTTATAGCCCCCCCATAATAATGACTCCCCCTGCTTTCCTGTATATATTGGGTAGTTATAGCCCCCCCCCCCCATAATAATGACTTCCCCCTGCTTTCCTGTATATATTTGGGTAGTTATAGTCCCCCATAATAATGAGGTCACTCTGCTTTCCTGTATATATTGGGGTAGTTATAGCCCCCCCCATAATAATGACTTCCCCCTGCTTTCCTGTATATATTGGGTAGTTATAGTCCCCCATAATAATGACGTCCCCCTGCTTTCCTGTATATATTATGGTAGTTATAGTCCCCCATAATAATGACTTCCCCCTGCTTTCCTGTATATAATGGGTAGTTATAGTCCCCCATAATAATGACGTCCCCCTGCTTTCCTGTATATATTGGGTAGTTATAGTCCCCCATAATAATGACGTCCTCCTGCTTTCCTGTATATATTATGGTAGTTATAGTCCCCCATAATAATGACTTCCCCCTGCTTTCCTGTATATATTGGGTAGTTATAGTCCCCCATAATAATGACTTCCCCCTGCTTTCCTGTATATATTTGGGTAGTTATAGTCCCCCATAATAATGAGGTCACTCTGCTTTCCTGTATATATTGGGGTAGTTATAGTCCCCCATAATAATGACGTCCCCCTGCTTTCCTGTATATATTTGGGTAGTTATAGTCCCCCATAATAATGACTCCCTCCTGCTTTCCTGTATATATTGGGTAGTTATAGTCCCCCATAATAATG
>NC_091467.1:1355045-1415045 GCF_027789765.1 Dendropsophus ebraccatus | reverse complement strand
AAGATAGAGAACACCGGGAGGAGAGAGAGGGAGAGAAGACCACCAGGAGGAGAGAGAGAAGAACACCAGGAGGATAGAGAACGCCGGGAGGAGAAAGAGGGAGACAAGACCAAAGATAAAACCTGAGAGAGAGAAGGAAAGTGAATGTGACAGAGGAGGAAAGAGACGACCACCGGGAGGAGAGAGAAGAACACCCAGAGGAGAGAGAGAGAAGACCACCAGGATATAATAATATCTTCCTGTATATAGGGGACAGTATTATAGTACACTGTACCGTTATATTCCATTATGTTCAGAGACATAGGAGCAGTATTATAGTAGTATATTCCTGTATATAGGAGCAGTATTATAGTAGTTATATTCCTGTATATAGGAGCAGTATTATAGTAGTTATATTCCTGTATATAGGGAGCAGTATTATAGTAGTATATCCCTGTATATAGGGAGCAGTATTATAGTAGTTATATTCCTGTATATAGGGAGCAGTGTTATAGTAGTTATATTCCTGTATATAGGGAGCAGTGTTATAGTAGTTATATTCCTGTATATAGGGAGCAGTGTTATAGTAGTTATATCCCTGTATATAGGAGCAGTATTATAGTAGTTATATCCCTGTATATAGGAGCAGTATTATAGTAGTATATCCCTGTATATAGGAGCAGTATTATAGTAGTATATCCCTGTATATAGGGGGCAGTATTATAGTAGTATATTCCTGTATATAGGAGCAGTATTACAGTAGTATATCCCTGTATATAGGAGCAGTATTATAGTAGTATATCCCTGTATATAGGGAGCAGTATTATAGTAGTTATATTCCTGTATATAGGAGCAGTATTATAGTAGTATATTCCTGTATATAGGAGCAGTATTATAGTAGTTATATTCCTGTATATAGGGGCAGTATTATAGTAGTTATATTCCTGTATATAGGGGCAGTATTATAGTAGTATATTCCTGTATATAGGAGCAGTATTATAGTAGTTATATTCCTGTATATAGGAACAGTATTATAGTAGTTATATTCCTGTATATAGGGGCAGTATTATAGTAGTATATCCCTGTATATAGGAGCAGTATTATAGTAGTTATATTCCTGTATATAGGAGCAGTATTATAGTAGTTATATTCCTGTATATAGGAGCAGTATTATAGTAGTATATCCCTGTATATAGGAGCAGTATTATAGTAGTATATCCCTGTATATAGGAGCAGTATTATAGTAGTATATCCCTGTATATAGGGAGCAGTATTATAGTAGTTATATTCCTGTATATAGGGAGCAGTGTTATAGTAGTTATATTCCTGTATATAGGGAGCAGTGTTATAGTAGTTATATTCCTGTATATAGGGAGCAGTGTTATAGTAGTTATATCCCTGTATATAGGAGCAGTATTATAGTAGTTATATCCCTGTATATAGGAGCAGTATTATAGTAGTTATGTGGCTCAGGGAAGAAACAGAGTGCTGCACCTCACACCTATGGCTGATACTAGTGCCGCTTGGCTAAATAAAAAACACATCAGAATTTTGTGTATGAATTGATCAAGCCATACTGCCCCATGTACCTCGTGCCGGTATCTGATACACATGGGTCCCTACACTAAGTCCACACCGTGCCAGTCAGTGGCCACCAACCCCGCAGGTGTGCACAGTCAGGGAACGGGGGCCATGGGACACTAGTACTCTCCGTGTGAGACCCACATGACCGCTATTAGCAGGAGACACCTGAGTGCACATGGTTTTAATCCCTCCTGTTTCCCATTCTGTTTGCCGCAGCTGTGGTGAGTGTAATACCTTATCCAGACTTGTGCTGCTTGGGGGCGACCTTCTCCGCCGGCGGTGCTGGCCGGGTTCTGGTGTGGTGTTTTTGGGTCTGGTCCTGTGGCATGGGGGTCGCAGGGCCGTCCCATGGCCCCCGTTCCCTGGCTGTGCACGCCTGCGGGGTTGGTGGCCACTGACTGGCACGGTGTGGACTTAGTGTAGGGACCCATGTGTATCAGATACCGGCACGAGGTACATGGGGCAGTATGGCTTGATCAATTCATACACAAAATTCTGATGTGTTTTTTATTTAGCCAAGCGGCACTAGTATCAGCCATAGGTGTGAGGTGCAGCACTCTGTTTCTTCCCTGAACCGCATTGTAGTAGTTATATCCCTGTATATAGGGAGCAGTATTATAGTAGTATATTCCTGTATATAGGACCAGTATTATAGTAGTTATATTCCTGTATATAGGAGCAGTATTATAGTAGTTATATCCCTGTATATAGGAGCAGTATTATAGTAGTTATATTCCTGTATATAGGAGCAGTATTATAGTAGTATATCCTGTATATAGGGGGCAGTATTATAGTAGTATATTCCTGTATATAGGAGCAGTATTATAGTAGTTATATCCCTGTATATAGGGGCAGTATTATAGTAGTATATTCCTGTATATAGGGGGCAGTATTATAGTAGTTATATTCCTGTATATAGGGGGCAGTATTATAGTAGTTATATTCCTGTATATAGGAGCAGTATTATAGTAGTATATTCCTGTATATAGGAGCAGTATTATAGTAGTTATATCCCTGTATATAGGGGCAGTATTATAGTAGTTATATCCCTGTATATAGGAGCAGTATTATAGTAGTTATATTCCTGTATATAGGAGCAGTATTATAGTAGTTATATCCCTGTATATAGGGGGCAGTATTATAGTAATATATTCCTGTATATAGGAGCAGTATTATAGTAGTATATCCCTGTATATAGGAGCAGTATTATAGTAGTTATATTCCTGTATATAGGAGCAGTATTATAGTAGTTATATCCCTGTATATAGGAGCAGTATTATAGTAGTATATTCCTGTATATAGGAGCAGTATTATAGTAGTTATATTCCTGTATATAGGAGCAGTATTATAGTAGTTATATCCCTGTATATAGGAGCAGTATTATAGTAGTATATTCCTGTATATAGGAGCAGTATTATAGTAGTATATTCCTGTATATAGGAGCAGTATTATAGTAGTATATCCCTGTATATAGGAGCAGTATTATAGTAGTATATTCCTGTATATAGGAGGAGTATTATAGTAGTTATATCCCTGTATATAGGAGCAGTATTATAGTAGTATATTCCTGTATATAGGGGCAGTATTATAGTAGTTATATCCCTGTATATAGGAGCAGTATTATAGTAGTATATTCCTGTATATAGGAGCAGTATTATAGTAGTTATATCCCTGTATATAGGGGGCAGTATTATAGTAGTTATATTCCTGTTTATAGGAGCAGTATTATAGTAGTATATTCCTGTATATAGGGGGCAGTATTATAGTAGTTATATCCCTGTATATAGGGGGCAGTATTATAGTAGTTATATTCCTGTATATAGGAGCAGTATTATAGTAGTATATTCCTGTATATAGGAGCAGTATTATAGTAGTATATTCCTGTATATAGGAGCAGTATTATAGTAGTATATTCCTGTATATAGGAGCAGTATTATAGTAGTTATATTCCTGTATATAGGAACAGTATTATAGTAGTATATTCCTGTATATAGGAGCAGTATTATAGTAGTTATATTCCTGTATATAGGAGCAGTATTATAGTAGTTATATCCCTGTATATAGGAGCAGTATTATAGTAGTTATATTCCTGTATATAGGGAGCAGTATTATAGTAGTTATATTCCTGTATATAGGAGCAGTATTATAGTAGTATATTCCTGTATATATGAGCAGTATTATAGTAGTTATATCCTTGTATATAGGAGCAGTATTATAGTAGTTATATTCCTGTATATAGGGAGCCGTATTATAGTAGTTATATCCCTGTATATAGGGGCAGTATTATAGTAGTTATATTCCTGTATATAGGAGCAGTATTATAGCAGTTATATTCCTGTATATAGGAGCAGTATTATAGTAGTATATTCCTGTATATAGGAGCAGTATTATAGTAGTTATATTCCTGTATATAGGAGCAGTATTATAGTAGATATATTCCTGTATATAGGGGGCAGTATTATAGTAGTATATTCTTGTATATAGGGGGCAGTATTATAGTAGTTATATTCCTGTATATAGGAGCAGTATTATAGTAGTTATATTCCTGTATATAGGAGCAGTATTATAGTAGTTATATTCCTGTATATAGGAGCAGTATTATAGTAGTTATATTCCTGTATATAGCAGTATTATAGTAGTTATATTCCTGTATATAGGGGGCAGTATTATAGTAGTTATATTCCTGTATATAGGAGCAGTATAATAGTAGTGTATTCCTGTATATAGGGGGCAGTATTATAGTAGTTATATTCCTGTTTATAGGAGCAGTATTATAGTAGTATATTCCTGTATATAGGAGCAGTATTATAGTAGTTATATTCCTGTATATAGGAACAGTATTATAGTAGTATATTCCTGTATATAGGAGCAGTATTATAGTAGTTATATTCCTGTATATAGGAGCAGTATTATAGTAGTTATATCCCTGTATATAGGAGCAGTATTATAGTAGTTATATTCCTGTATATAGGGAGCAGTATTATAGTAGTTATATTCCTGTATATAGGAGCAGTATTATAGTAGTATATTCCTGTATATAGGAGCAGTATTATAGTAGTTATATTCCTGTATATAGGAGCAGTATTATAGTAGTATATTCCTGTATATAGGGAGCAGTATTATAGTAGTATATTCCTGTATATATGAGCAGTATTATAGTAGTTATATCCTTGTATATAGGAGCAGTATTATAGTAGTTATATTCCTGTATATAGGGAGCCGTATTATAGTAGTTATATCCCTGTATATAGGGGCAGTATTATAGTAGTTATATTCCTGTATATAGGAGCAGTATTATAGCAGTTATATTCCTGTATATAGGGGGCAGTATTATAGTAGATATATTCCTGTATATAGGGGGCAGTATTATAGTAGTATATTCTTGTATATAGGGGGCAGTATTATAGTAGTTATATTCCTGTATATAGGAGCAGTATTATAGTAGTTATATTCCTGTATATAGGAGCAGTATTATAGTAGTTATATTTTTGTATATAGGAGCAGTATTATAGTAGTTATATTCCTGTATATAGCAGTATTATAGTAGTTATATTCCTGTATATAGGGGGCAGTATTATAGTAGTTATATTCCTGTATATAGGAGCAGTATTATAGTAGTTATATTCCTGTATATAGCAGTATTATAGTAGTTATATTCCTGTATATAGGGGGCAGTATTATAGTAGTTATATTCCTGTATATAGGAGCAGTATAATAGTAGTGTATTCCTGTATATAGGAGCAGTATTATAGTAGTTATATTCCTGTATATAGGGGCAGTATTATAGTAGTTATATTCCTGTATATAGGAGCAGTATTATAGTAGTATATTCCTGTATATAGGAGCAGTATTATAGTAGTTATATTCCTGTATATAGGAGCAGTATTATAGTAGTTATATTCCTGTATATAGGGGCAGTATTATAGTAGTTATATTCCTGTATATAGGGTCAGTATTATAGTAGTATATTCCTGTATATAGGAGCAGTATTATAGTAGTTATATTCCTGTATATAGGAGCAGTATTATAGTAGTCGTATTCATGTATATAGGAGCAGTATTATAGTAGTTATATTCCTGTATATAGGGGCAGTATTATAGTAGTTATACTCCTGTATATAGGAGCAGTATTATAGTAGTATATTCCTGTATATAGGAGCAGTATTATAGTAGTTATATTCCTGTATATAGGAGCAGTATTATAGTAGTATATTCCTGTATATAGGAGCAGTATTATAGTAGTTATATCCCTGTATATAGGAGCAGTATTATAGTAGTATATTCCTGTATGTAGGAGCAGTATTATAGTAGTTATATTCCTGTATATAGGGGCAGTATTATAGTAGTTATATTCCTGTATATAGGAGCAGTATTATAGTAGTATATTCCTGTATATAGGGGCAGTATTATAGTAGTTATATTCCTGTATATAGGAGCAGTATTATAGTAGTATATTCCTGTATATAGGAGCAGTATTATAGTAGTTATATTCCTGTATATAGGAGCAGTATTATAGTAGTCGTATTCATGTACATGGACTATTATAGAAATTACATTCTTAATGCTTTCTTCTCATACGATTAGACTTGGACAGGGCACATTATATGATTCATTGTCAAACATTCTTATTACATTTAGTATTTCTATTATAATTGGTCAGTGATTTAAATAGAAATAAATGCTCTGACTAGAAGGAAGCCGTCATTGTGTGGTGTAAATGTATAACGTGCAGGATGAATGGCTGTGATTACATATAGATCCCTCTCAGCTTCATTCATTCGCTGCAGTTTTCTGGTCACCATCATTTTTCCTCCCTTTATTTGCACGGAGATTATTCCCATTATATTTCTGCTTTTAGTTTTTGTGGGTTTTGTTGACAGCAAATGGCGTTGATTTTTGTAAAATATTGAGGCCAAACAGGCCGGTCACCATCACATCTGATTATCCCAACATTACCAGGGATCGTGTTAAAATGTTTTTAATTTTTTTTTCCATGCGTTTAACTTTTTGCTATTATGTTGCTTGTGTTGTTGTTGCTATTTCGGTCTCTTACTGATGGCCTGTGCACATAGCTCTTCCTTTTGTTGCATAAGAAGTCTATGTTCCTGCATTATGACGGTATAGACACTGTATACACTGATCTTTTATGCCGCACAATACAGCGTGATATGAGACATTCCACACTTTTTTCCTCCGACTCTTCTGTCTGTCTCCATGTGAAATGTAATGCACATGAAGGTAGAATAATGAGATATAGCGGTCTATGGGCACCGTATGGTAAATGTGGCCTTGAGCATGGAACTTCTTCCTTTGTGTTGTAGATGCATGTTCTCGAGGGCCTTCAGGTCTCTGCACTCCCAATGATCTCATCTCAGACTGCTGGGATTAAATACATTATATCTCATCAAAGGGAGGGGGGGCATCTCATTAAGAGGGGGCAAATAACAATATTTCTCATTAATGGGGGCACGGTGTATTATATCTCATTAGGGGAGCCACCGGGAGCATGGAGAAGCCAGGAAGATACCGGGGAGCCTGGAGAAGCCAGGAAGGTACCGGGAGCGTGGAGAATCCAGGAAGATACCAGAGAGCATGGAGAAGCCAGGAAGATACCGGGGAGCCTGGAGAAGCCAGGAAGATACCAGGAGCGTGGAGAAGCCAGGAAGATACCGGGGAGCCTGGAGAAGCCAGGAAGATACCGGGGAGCCTGGAGAAGCCAGGAAGGTACCGGGGAGCGTGGAGAAGCCAGGAAGGTACCGGGGAGCCTGGAGAAGCCAGGAAGGTACCGGGGAGCCTGGAGAAGCCAGGAAGGTACCGGGAGCGTGGAGAATCCAGGAAGGTACGGGGAGCCTGGAGAAGCCAGGAAGGTACCGGGAGCGTGGAGAAGCCAGGAAGATACCGGGGAGCATGGAGAAGCCAGGAAGATACCGGGGAGCATGGAGAAGCCAGGAAGATACCGGAGAGCATGGAGAAGCCAGGAAGATACCGGGGAGCCTGGAGAAGCCAGGAAGGTACCGGGAGCGTGGAGAATCCAGGAAGATACCGGGGAGCCTGGAGAAGCCAGGAAGGTACCGGGAGCGTGGAGAATCCAGGAAGATACCAGGAGCGTGGAGAAGCCAGGAAGATACCGGGGAGCCTGGAGAAGCCAGGAAGGTACCGGGAGCGTGGAGAATCCAGGAAGGTACCGGGGAGCCTGGAGAAGCCAGGAAGGTACCGGGAGCGTGGAGAATCCAGGAAGATACCGGGGAGCCTGGAGAAGCCAGGAAGGTACCGGGAGCGTGGAGAAGCCAGGAAGGTACCGGGGAGCATGGAGAAGCCAGGAAGATACCGGGGAGCATGGAGAAGCCAGGAAGATACCGGAGAGCATGGAGAAGCCAGGAAGATACCGGGGAGCCTGGAGAAGCCAGGAAGGTACCGGGGAGCCTGGAGAAGCCAGGAAGGTACCGGGAGCGTGGAGAATCCAGGAAGATACCAGGAGCGTGGAGAAGCCAGGAAGATACCGGGGAGCCTGGAGAAGCCAGGAAGGTACCGGGGAGCCTGGAGAAGCCAGGAAGGTACCGGGAGCGTGGAGAAGCCAGGAAGATACCGGGGAGCCTGGAGAAGCCAGGAAGGTACCGGGAGCGTGGAGAATCCAGGAAGATACCGGGGAGCCTGGAGAAGCCAGGAAGGTACCGGGAGCGTGGAGAATCCAGGAAGATACCAGGAGCGTGGAGAAGCCAGGAAGATACCGGGGAGCCTGGAGAAGCCAGGAAGGTACCGGGAGCGTGGAGAATCCAGGAAGGTACCGGGGAGCCTGGAGAAGCCAGGAAGGTACCGGGAGCGTGGAGAATCCAGGAAGATACCGGGGAGCCTGGAGAAGCCAGGAAGGTACCGGGAGCGTGGAGAATCCAGGAAGATACCAGGAGCGTGGAGAATCCAGGAAGGTATCGGGGAGCCTGGAGAAGCCAGGAAGGTACCGGGAGCGTGGAGAAGCCAGGAAGATACCGGGGAGCCTGGAGAAGCCAGGAAGGTACCGGGGAGCCTGGAGAAGCCAGGAAGGTACCGGGGAGCCTGGAGAAGCCAGGAAGGTACCGGGGAGCGTGGAGAAGCCAGGAAGGTACCGGGGAGCCTGGAGAAGCCAGGAAGGTACCGGGTACCGTGGAGAGATGTGTGTATTATTTATTATTTTACAGCCCTTGCTGCACAATCTTTGAGAGGTCGAAGCGGAAGTTGTCTGGGCTGAATCTTTACTGGAACCAGTTTAATCAATGCCAAGTCTCCTGCTAGACCATATAGGCCTAGTCCTGCCATGTAGCAAACTAGTTACAAACTGCTGAAGAATAACCAGAGTCAACTTTGGATTAGTCAAGGTGATCAGAGTGATGTGTGGTTTTTTACGAGGTTATGTCAAAGAACTGTCTGCATTGAGGCGGCATACGTCTCTACAGTAATTTTCCCGCACACTGTAACCTTACATCTTATGCTTCCTCTTTGTGAGCCGGGGCTGGCTCATTCATCAGCTGATCCCCACTAATCCCCAGTAATCATCTGGTATCTTCATTGGGAGGCCACATTGGGCTCTAATACAGTATGACCTGCTGGAGACTGAATGAATAGTCCATCATACAATGTACAAGCGGAGTGCGACAGGCTCATAGAGAGGGGTCGTGGCCAGCATCGGGGTCCTCATCATGAGACGGATCCTTTAATTTAAAAAATTTTTTTACATAATCTAGGAAAATTTCGGAAAAGCAAGCAAGCAATGTCTGCCTGTGGTGAATGTTGGTGCAGCTGATCTCTTATTTTATCTCTGGTTCGGTAATAAGTTTCTTCTTTCTTGTCTCCCGGTTGGCTCGGCGGTTCCAGGAGCGTGCTGAAGATATACAGATACATCCCGGCTTCTCCTATCTCTTTCTCTTAGACTTTCCGCTGACACAGCGCCTTTCCTATGATTTGCAGCTTCAATTAAAGTCTCCTCGCACCTTCCTATATATTCCATTAGGACTGGCCGCTTCTCGGGACATTATTTAGCCATCATTGTAAATAACCCGTAATCCGCCGGTAATTAATGTCACCTGATATTACACGTCGTAACAAACTCAATTCTACACTAACTCAAAGAAAAGTGATCTATTCCTGTGTTTAGTGCCGGGCAATAAAAATCATAGGCGACCAAATTCAGGATTTATGGAGCAAAATTTATCAAACCAAGAGGAGGGATCCATGTTGGTAATGGAGAGTAGATGGGGCTGGTGGGACGTCCCTGGCATAGTACACACTGAATGTCTCTGTTAGGATCGGGGAATAATGTATTCAGGGGAGGGCACCATATGGTGGCACACTACAGCACCATGCAGAGCCATACACCGTATGCATCAGAACCCTTTTGAATTCCCTGGATTTCTCTCTTTATTCCTAATAAAATATTATAACAATTATAGACAGACCTAATGCAACTAATGACATGGAGAAAACCGTTCTTGTCTTTAACTTCTTTATCCCTTTTCATGTGGTACACGTGCGCAGTGTCCTGGTACTCTTACCTGCTGCAGTACTCTACAGGTTGTTGTACTGCTGTGCATTGTATCTGGAAAGCTAAATCCTGTTCAAGTATTTGGCTCAATTTGAGGTATTAAGCTGTGCAAGGGTTAAGTTTCCTGTACAGCTACCACTAGTGGGAATATGTATAGATGCATGAGGTTTGGGTCACATGACCTTAAGACAAGCGTCTGCCTTAGAAGCCACAAGAATGTTCTGAGAGGTGTCTCCCAAGTCCAATCTTCTCTTAGTGCCTAGGTCAGACCAGGGATGGAGGAGAAGGTGTAGGTCTAGACCAGGGATGGAGAAGAAGGTGTAAGTCTAGACCAGGGATGGAGGAGAAGGTGTAGGTCTAGACCAGGGATGGAGGAGAAGGTGTAGGTCTAGACCAGGAATGGAGGAGAAGGTGTAGGTCTAGACCAGGGATGGAGGAGAAGATGTAGGTTCAGACTAGGGAAGGAGGCGAAGGTGTAGTTCTAATCCAGGGAGAAGGAGAAGGTGTAGGTCTAGACCAGGAATGGAGAAGAAGGTGTAAGTCTAGACCAGGGATGGAGAAGAAGATGTAGGTTCAGACTAGGGAAGGAGGCGAAGGTGTAGTTCTAATCCAGGGAGAAGGAGAAGGTGTAGGTCTAGACCAGGGATGGAGGAGAAGGTGTAGGTCTAGACCAGGAATGGAGAAGAAGGTGTAGGTCTAGACCAGGGATGGAGGAGAAGGTGTAGGTTCAGACTAGGGATGGAGGAGAAAGTGTAGGTTAGGACTAGGGAAAAGAGGTGGAGGTGTAGTTCTAATCCAGGGAGAAGGAGAAGGTGTAGGTCTAGTCAAACAAAGGAGGAGTAGGTTCAGACTAGGGAAGGAGGCGGAGGTGTAGTTGAATGGGGGGCGTGATTCATCATTTTTGTATCTTAAAGATACGCAGAAAACCTACTTCTGTCCTCGGCTGGTGTAGGTTTTCGGCCGTGCGCACCGGAGTGCACGGGATTTATGTAGATGCGGTCCGCCTCTACATAAATGCCATGCCCGTAGCGCCGGAGATGTGGGGAAATTTTTAAGTCCGGCATAAAAAACTTCAGACTTAATAAATGTCCCCCTATGTGTGTCATTTATAGCCTTGTATGGTTTCCGCCCCCCCCCCTCATGGCGTCACTGAAGCTATCTGACAGTGTCGGCGGCTCCTGCGGATGGCTTTAGGGAGCAGACAGTCACATGCAGAGAGCTTCTGGAGCACGCGGCCTCACACACAGGTCAGCTGCTGCCCCGGAAGCTCTCTGCTCCAGCCCCGCACGGTACCCGCTTTCCTCTTCTCTCCTCCTCTCTCCTGTGTGCTGCCGCGGCTGCTGGTGACGTCACAGGTCAGTGAAAGGTCAGAGAGAAGAAGAAAGAAGGAGCCGTGGGGCTGGAGCTGTGAGCTGCGGGGGCAGGAGCTGTGTGTCAGGCTGCCTCTCTCCTGCTCTGTTCCTGACTACCTGTGTCCACAGCAGCAGCTGGGAGAAGACAGACAGCTCTGTGACTGATCCCTGACTAGGTGAGTATATTTTTTTATTATTTTCTATTAGGGATGGGTCTGCCTGGAAGGGGGGGGGGGGGTGGATACTACACTGGGACCTATGATGGGGGGATACTATAGTGGGACCTATGATGGGGGGGATTACTACACTGGGACCTATGATGGGGGGGATACTACACTGGGACCTGTGCTGGGGGGATACTACACTGGGACCTATGCTGGGGGGATTACTACGCTGGGACCTATGATGGGGGGATACTACACTGGGACCTATAATGGGGGGGATTACTACACTGGGACCTATGATGGGGGGGATTACTACACTGGGACCTATGATGAGAGGGGGGATTACTACACTGGGACCTATGATGATTGGGGGGATTACTACACGGGGCCTATGATGAGAGGGGGGATTACTACACTGGGACCTATGATGGGGGGGATTACTACAGTGGGACCTATGATGGGGGGGATTACTACACTGGGACCTATGATTGGGGGGATTACTACACTGGGACCTATGATGACAGGGGGGATTACTACACTGGGACCTATGATGGGGGGGATTACTACAGTGGGACCTATGATGGGGGGGATTACTACACTGGGACCTATGATTGGGGGGATTACTACACTGGGACCTATGATGACAGGGGGGATTACTACACTGGGACCTATGATGGGGGGGATTACTACAGTAGGACCTATGATGAGAGGGGGGATTACTACAGTGGGACCTATGATGAGGGGGGATACTACAGTCGGACCTATGATGAGGGGGATTACTACACTGGGACCTATGATGGGGGGATTACTACACTGGGACCTATGATGAGAGGGGGGATTACTACACTGGGACCTATGATGAGAGGGGGGATTACTACAGTAGGACCTATGATGAGGGGGGATACTACAGTGGGATTAACAAAGTGAGGGGGGATTACTACAGGGGGATTAACTAGGGAGAGGGGGGATTGCTACAGTGTGTGGGGGAGATGGGGCTACTACAGTGTGTCCTATGGGAAGATGGCGGTTACTACAGTGGGATTAACTAGGGGGAGGGGGGGTACTACAGTTGGACCTATGGGGAGGGGGAGGTTACTACAGTGTGTCCTATGGGGAGATGGGGGTTACTACAGTGTGTCCTATGGGGAGATGGGGGTTACTACAGTGTGTCCTATGGGTAGATGGGGGTTACTACAGTGGGATATGGAGGCACAGAGGGGTCTGTACCATATGGAGGCACAGAGGGTTAATGTGAAGCAGATGAGGATGATACTGGAGACAGGAGCCTAAAATGTTTGTCTCGCAGATGGCCGGAGAGGTTTTCAAGATGGCCGTGCATGATGGCGAAGAACCACAAAAGTGATCAACAAGAGAAGACGTCCCCTGTGAGTCACTGAATAACTGCACTATAATCACCTATAAGGTCAGCAGGTGTACAGCCTCATCTACCGCTATATGGTGACTGCTGAGGGAGAGTACTGCTCTGTGTATAGTGGATGTTATGCAGTAATAGTATAAGGGGGGATAAGTCACTATGCGGTGAAGATCTGGTGGTAATATTGGTTTCCTATATAATGGTAATAGGTGATGCGGTTATGGAGGTGTGGCTATGGGGGCGTGGCTATAGGGGCGTGGCACATTGCCGTTACTGTCCCTCTTTCCTTCCAGCAAAAGTTGGGAGGTATGCCATGAGATGAATAAATTACCTGGATGCCTAGAAGTGAGAGGTAAGTAGGAGCTGGGAATAGAAGAAAGTAGAACTATAGACACTGGGCCACATGTATCATCCGACGGACGGATGATTTTTGGCGGAAAGTGCCGATTTGCGTATTATTTTATACGCAAATGGCCGATTTGCGAATAAAATAATCGCAAATCGCCACTTTCCGCCGAGTACGCCAGGGGGCGGAAAGGGGGCGGAAAGTAGGCGGGAAGTGGGCGGAACGGAGGGCGCGGACTCAGAGTCCGCGCGATTTATCATCCGTTCCGCCCAATTCTACGCCGAAAACCTACTCCAGTCCTCAGCTGGCGTAGGTTTTCGGCGGTGCGCACCGGCGCGCACAGGATTTATGTACAGGCAGTCCGCCTCTACATAAATCCCCGTACCGCCGGAGCTGCGGGGGCATTTTTAAGTCCGGCGTAAAAAACGCCGGACTTAATAAATGCCTCCCATTGTGTTCAGCATTTTAGATAGATGCTTGCCTAGTAAATGCTGCACATTAACCATAAATCACAACATACATCAGCACAATTCAGGCTATAGGGAAATCAGATGCCGCTTCTTTAAAAGCTCAGGGCCGCCTGCCATAGACACAACCTTTAGCACGTGCCAAAGTATATGTTTTGTATCTCAGCATGGACCAGAGGGAACCTTCTGAAGTGTAGTCTAAGCAGATCTCCATCCATAATGCTGATGTCCCCGGAAACGTGGCTCTATTTGGTCTGAGACAGTGGAGGAGCTGGTTATACTAGTTAAGGGGGTTCTCTGCAGTCATACAATCTCCAGCAGGACCCCCCTGATGGAACCACCAGTGATGGGGGGATCTGTGATGTAATAGGGCAGTAAGTGTTAAATTGCTCTGCAGCACCACCGCAGGTGAACTGAAGTATTACATAGCTGTCATGGTCCATTCACCATTGATTAATAAGCTGGCTGTGTAAGACAGGACAGGTCCTTCAGAGGAGAAAACACTCAATATTAATCATAATCTCAAAACACCCCTCCATGTGATATCTATCTGATTCCTATCATGTCTGTAAATTGTTTCATTTACTAAAAACCCGCAGAAATAGAGCTGGCCACTAGGTGTCTCACTCCTCTGCAATTAGCTCTACACTGCCTGTTGTCAGGGAAAATCTGTCTCTAGTAACAGACAGTGCTGAATAGGATCTGCTCTGTTCCTCAAAGGAGTTTGGAGACTACTAAATGTTTAAAATACACTGCCAAGCAACAGGATTAGACGCCAAGCTAGAGCCCTGATTGGCTGAGCAGACAACTGCATGTGCCGACCATAAACACAGCAAGTGCTGCACATCAGGACAGGAGGAGGTAGCTATAGGGGGTTTTACTTTTTACCCCGGCCCCTCCTTTTTCCTTCGGTGCACACTCTGGTGCTCACAGGCAATGCACCTCTACATAAGGCTATGTTCATACTATGTAAAATAACGGCCGTTATTTTCAACGGCCATTATTTTGAGGCCTAAACATCTGCCGTAGAATTACGCCCATACAGGCTAGTCGTGAAACTACGGCCGTTGTTTAATATTGCCTCCTAGCATGTTTTTAATCGGGCTGAAACATGTCATTTAATTGAAATACTGCGACTAGCCCAATAAACCACTCAGTAAATTTTTTACATTAAAATCAAGTTTAATTTGGCCGAAATAAATTTTTCGTGTGCGGCCGCATTGAAATCCACGGCCATAGTTGTAACATTACCGGCCACAAATAAATGTCAAGTTCATTTTTCACGGGTCTGTACGAACTATGACCGTAGTCTTATACGCAGTGTGCATCGTACGACCGTAGTTCATACGAATTGCTGTATCGTACCATCCTCAAAACAACGGCCGTAGTTTTGCGGTGAAAACTACGGCCGTTGTTTTACATAGTGTGAACATAGCCTAAATCTGTGAAACTTTGTGGATTCCAATGGGTGAGGCACTTGCTAATAGTGGAATTGCAGTTTTTTGTTTCTTTTTGTTTTTTAATGCGTTACCATTAGCCTAAAATGACACCACTCGAAAATATAACTCATCCAGCAAGAAGTGCGCACTCATATGGCTGCACTGATAGAAAAAGAAATCACACAGAAAAATAGGTAATACAGGGAGGAAGATACCGTAAGCGAGTCCATATAGCTGGCTCCTGTCCGTGGCAGATTAGGTCTGGTCGCTGCTTGTTTTGGTTGGGTACCAGCTCCATCCGGAATCTAAAGTCACGTCCTTCGGAGCGAATTCACAAACTCCAGCTAGAGTTTGCATTTGGCTCTGTACTTTTTCTCCCCTTTAATTTTTTGAAGCCTCTTCCTCTGACAGATATTCGATTGTAAATGGATTGTGAGAGCAGATAGCAAACATCAGCACCGCGCCTGAATCTTAAACGCATTTCGCCTTCTACATAAAAGACTGCTGCTCCACACATTTTCTCGCAGCCGGTGTCCATCTTCATTACGCCTGTCCCGTTCTCTTAGGATTGTGACGATCCCTGAAAATCGCACTCCATCAATTCTTGGCACTCGAGGTGGAGACGTCCCCAGGAATTTGCAGTTTGTGATTTTCCAGCAGTTTCTATTGATAGGCTACATATGATGTGCGATGTCTCGTCTTGGTTTCTACAGTCATTTGCAATTCAATCAAGTGAATGAACGAGAGAGGAGGCACGATGGAGATGACCCCACTCCTTTCTCCCTGCCGTGGTCCCATCTGCATTGTCTAAGTGCTAACACCTCATAATCCAACAAAAACAAGAACTCATAAGACATTGGTTTAATCTAGAATCTTCTATTGCTCCCTTGAATAATAAGGGAGAGCAAGGTTCGAAAGTCAAAAAGTGGAGAGTAGAGATGTCCAAGAGGTAAATCCCTCTCCTAGTGGAGAACCTGGCACATCCATTCTTCCATCTCTAGCAGAAGGCGTGAAATAGCAGCGGTCATGAGGGGCAATAATGGGGGGATTGGGGGAATCTAGGACTTCTTTAAGGCCTTTTACATGGGCTGATTATCGGCAGTAGAGACGCTCCTGCAGCCACTAATCAGCCCATGTAAAGGTGACAGCGATCAGCTGAGGATGGGGAAAATGCCTGATCCTTGGCTGATCGTGTCTTTCTGGAGGAGGCTGGGCCTGAAAACGGCTGCTGGACGGGAGAGCTGGAGGAACCAGATGCCAGTTTTTCCAGTTCCTGGGTTCCTGTTTAAGCTAAGTAGACGTAAGGTGTGACTACAACCAGAGGGAACTAGCCTGTCCACGCTGAGGGGGTCATCTTCTGCTATTCTCAGTGTTTTCAGACAAAGGATGAGAAGTGCTTCTCACTTGCATGCCCCTCTGTAAACAAGCAGGCCTGTATTTAGAGTTCATGCTGCCCTAGGCACTTTGCATGCTGAGGCGCCCCCCCCCCTTCCCGCCCCCCCCCCCCCCGGCACCCTAATGCCCCAGCGCCCCCCTACCCCTCAGCACTGGCAGGTTACATGCAAGGTGTATACCCAGGCACAACTGGCAGGCTGGCACCCCAGCACCCAGTACTACTGAGCTTGATGCCCGCTCTTCTCATCAGACAGACGTGGTGGAGAAAGGAAGAAGGCCGGGGACGTCTTAGTTTGGGGACCGCTTCTGTCCAGTGTCGGACTGGGGGACCTGGGGTACCAATAAAGAACCAGTGAGACACGACATGCAGAACGACATGCTGACCCGCTTGAACTAAAACTCTTAGAACCCCCTCTATTTATACAGCTCTCAGGGTATGCTGGGAGTTGTAGTCTCTGAGAGGACAACCCTGTAATAAATCCCTGTGTGCAGAGGCTCCTGGTGGCTGCAATCTGTGGGTGACATCAGCCCTGAAGGTCCAGCAATACATCTGTCTACACTGTACTACAACTCCCAGCATATCCTGAGGGCTGCAGACTGTCAGTACATGCTGGGAGTTGTAGTGCCTGCAGCTGTTGTAGTTGGGTCCTATACACTGGATGCTTTGTGGGAGATCAGAATACATAGATCTGTGGGGGCTCAGTGCAGGGAAGTGACCCCAGAACATCACTAATAAGATATAGGGGGAGATGTTTTTGTTCTGTCCCCTATTAGTGATGTTCTGGGGTCACTTCCCTGCACTGAGCCCCCACAGATCTATGTATTCTTATATGCCACAAAGCATTCAGTGTATAGGACCCAACTACAACAGCTGTAGGCACTACAACTCCCAGCATGTACTGACAGTCTGCAGCCCTCAGGATATGCTGGGAGTTGTAGTGCCTGCAGCTCTTGTAGTTGGGTCCTAGTTTAAAAGTTTGCACTAGTGTACTGTAGTGACCGCGGGGCTGTGTCAGTACACTACCGCAAACCATACACTGACCCATTTAGACCCCAATGGTACACAGGCTCTGCACACTATAGAGGTGATTACAGTGCAGTTACTAATGACTCACAGGTGACGTCTTCTCTGATTGCTGTCGCTAACTTTTTGCTTTCTTCTCCATCTGGCGCAGCATCATGAAGACTTCTCCGACCACAACTCGTCTGCAAGCAGGCAGCTGGGGGTGACTGGGGAAGGGAGGCAGCTGGGGGTGACTGGGGAAGGGAGGCAGCTGGGGGTGACTGGGGAAGGGAGGCAGCTGGGGGTGACTGGGGAAGGGAAGCAGCTGGGGGTGACTGGGGAAGGGAGGCAGCTGGGGGGGGACAGGGGAAGGGAGGCAGCTGGGGGGGGGACAGGGGAAGGGAGGCAGCTGGGGGTGACTGGGGAAGGGAGGCAGCTGGGGGTGACTGGGGAAGGGAAGCAGCTGGGGGTGACTGGGGAAGGGAGGCAGCTGGGGGGGGGGGACTGGGGAAGGGAAGCAGCTGGGGGGGGCTGGGAAAGGGAGGCAGCTGGGGGGGGGGACTGGGGAAGGGAAGCAGCTGGCGGTGACTGGGGAAGGGAGGCAGCTGGGGGTGACTGGGGAAGGGAGGCAGCTGGGGGGGGGACAGGGGAAGGGAGGCAGCTGAAGGTGACTGGGGAAGGGAGGCAGCTGGGGGGGACTGGGGAAGGGAGGCAGCTGGGGATGGCAGGGGAAGGGAGGCAGCTGGGGGGGGACTGGGGAAGGGAGGCAGCTGGGGGGGGACTGGGGAAGGGAGGCAGCTGGGGGTAACTGGGGAAGGGAGGCAGCTGGGGGTAACTGGGGAAGGGAGGCAGCTGGGGTGACTGGGGAAGGGAGGCAGCTGGGGGGGGACAGGGGGAGAAGCTGCGGTGACAGGGGATCGGGAGAAGCTGGGGAGCAGCTGCGGTGACAGGGGAGGGGGAGAAGCTGGGGAGCAGCTGCGGTGACAGGGGAGGGGGAGAAGCTGGGGAGCAGCTGCGGTGACAGGGGAGCGGGAGAAGCTGGGGAGCAGCTGCGGTGACAGGGGAGGGGGAGAAGCTGGGGAGCAGCTGCGGTGACAGGGGAGGGGGAGAAGCTGGGGAGCAGCTGCGGTGACAGGGGAGGGGGAGAAGCTGGGGAGCAGCTGCGGTGACAGGGGAGGGGGAGAAGCTGGGGAGCAGCTGCGGTGACAGGGGAGAGGGAGAAGCTGGGGAGCAGCTGCGGTGACAGGGGAGGGGGAGAAGCTGGGGAGCAGCTGCGGTGACAGGGGAGGGGGAGAAGCTGGGGAGCAGCTGCGGTGACAGGGGAGGGGGAGAAGCTGGGGAGCAGCTGGGATGACAGGGGAGGGGGAGAAGCTGGGGAGCAGCTGCAGTGACAGGGGAGGGGGAGAAGCTGGGGAGCAGCTGGGATGACAGGGGAGGGGGAGAAGCTGGGGAGCAGCTGCGGTGACAGGGGAGGGGGAGAAGCTGGGGAGCAGCTGCGGTGACAGGGGAGGGGGAGAAGCTGGGGAGCAGCTGGGATGACAGGGGAGGGGGAGAAGCTGGGGAGCAGCTGCGGTGACAGGGGAGGGGGAGAAGCTGGGGAGCAGCTGCGGTGACAGGGGAGGGGGAGAAGCTGGGGAGCAGCTGCGGTGACAGGGGAGGGGGAGAAGCTGGGGAGCAGCTGCGGTGACAGGGGAGGGGGAGAAGCTGGGGAGCAGCTGCGGTGACAGGGGAGGGGGAGAAGCTGGGGAGCAGCTGCGGTGACAGGGGAGGGGGAGAAGCTGGGGAGCAGCTGCGGTGACAGGGGAGGGGGAGAAGCTGGGGAGCAGCTGCGGTGACAGGGGAGGGGGAGAAGCTGGGGAGCAGCTGCGGTGACAGGGGAGGGGGAGAAGCTGGGGAGCAGCTGCGGTGACAGGGGAGGGGGAGAAGCTGGGGAGCAGCTGCGGTGACAGGGGAGGGGGAGAAGCTGGGGAGCAGCTGCGGTGACAGGGGAGGGGGAGAAGCTGGGGAGCAGCTGCGGTGACAGGGGAGGGGGAGAAGCTGGGGAGCAGCTGCGGTGACAGGGGAGGGGGAGAAGCTGGGGAGCAGCTGCGGTGACAGGGGAGGGGGAGAAGCTGGGGAGCAGCTGCGGTGACAGGGGAGGGGGAGAAGCTGGGGAGCAGCTGCGGTGACAGGGGAGGGGGAGAAGCTGGGGAGCAGCTGCGGTGACAGGGGAGGGGGAGAAGCTGGGGAACAGGGGGAGCAGCTGCGGTGACAGGGGAGGGGGAGAAGCTGGGGAGCAGCTGCGGTGACAGGGGAGCGGGAGAAGCTGGGGAGCAGCTGCGGTGACAGGGGAGAGGGAGAAGCTGGGGAGCAGCTGCGGTGACAGGGGAGCGGGAGAAACAGCACCGCTCTTGTCTCTAGGTTGGGTTCAGGTTTTGCTACTCAGTTCCATGGAAGTGAATGGAGATTAATTGCAAACCACACCTGAGCTGGAGACAAGAGAGGTGTTGTCTCTGGACAAAAGTGGCCGTGTTTTGCTATCGCTGGAGAATCCCTTTAAGAGACTGCTCAGTAAAGTTCATCATTCTGCAACTACTACTCTTTCTGTGTTTGAGTCTGGAGCCATCACACCGGGGGTATGAAGAACACTTCACAGATTGTGTGTTGGGACCTTGGAGGCGCTAGATACCACTGTGGCCCTGTGAAAAGTACCGCAGCACCTATAGCTTCTGCATCTAACACCCTGCAGACAACTTACAGCCGCTACTAATCAGGATGTGAGGCCTTAGGGCCCTATTCCACCGGACCATTATCGTTCAGATTATCGTTAAACCGTTCGTTTGAATAGCAGTTAACGACTAACAACGGAATGAGAAATCGTTGATCGTTTAATAAGACCTGCACCTATTTTGTAAGTTGTTCGTTCGCAAATCGTTCGCATTGAATAAGAAGTTGTTCGTTCGCAGTAGTGACGAACACAATAGCGACGACAAGACGATCACAAGAACGATCATAAGTAACGATTATCTTTCCATGTAAATGGGTGAACAATTTCAGGTCTTTCGTAATAGCGGTCGTTTGTTTATCGTTAACGATTATGCGAACGATAATTGTCCGGTGGAATAGGGCCCCCTAGTCATGTGACCAAGGAGGAGCCAAGAGCATGTTTCCACACCGCTGAGGAACTCAAATATAGATACACTCAGTCGCAGCCTAACTCTATGGTCCCTACAGGGGCCACAATTGTTGTATCTATGGTATATACATCACTGAGTGCGATAGGATTTAAGGCCTTAGTCATGTGGTCACTGCAAAGAGCAAGTTTCTAACCCCCCCAAGCAATTCAAATATGGATGACCTCAGCAGCAGCCAATCTCTACACTCCCTTCAAGAACCCAACGTCTTGTATCAGTTCTATATACACCACTGGTGGCTGCAAACTAGGATCGAGGCCTAAGTCTTCTGAACAAGGAGGAGTCTTAGGAAAACTTACCACGCCCCCGAGGAACGGAGATACAGACAGTGTCAGCAGTAGCCCAGCTCCATAGTCTCTACAGAAGCCTCGCATGTTTCTCTATGGTGTATACATCTTCAGGTTGTAACCTTAGTCATGTGACCAAAGCTGAGACAATCTAACAATAAAAGTGGGAATAGAAGTAAAATCTCGACTTTTTCCTCGTTTCAGTAGTTTGTGCCGGTGGGGCCCGGCAGCCCTTTTGGTGAATCGGCTTATGTTCTATCTGGCAGAGATTAGGTTACAGCTCTGGAGTATACAGGAAACAAGTAGATGACGCTCTGTGTATAGCTGCTATCAGGCGGCCGGGCTGCTGCTAAGACTCTCGGATCACAATTACACCCTTATCACTGCAGTAGTCAAATTAATTGAAAGGATCGATGGGAACGATGGGTTTCTGTACTAATTCACAAAAATAAAAAGTGATAAACTTGTAAACTGAAATTTATGTTACAGTAAGATTGTACCTCTCTGCTCAATATTCTCAAACTGTTTATACCAAAAAATTTCTTCAATAAAAACTATTGAAACTAAAAATGAAAAAGGATAGTCCAGCTCCGCGTCTGGATTTCATCCTCGTCAGTTTACCCTACACTATTTATTTAGGGTCATATTTACCCAAATAAGAGCAGTCCGGCTGCTTAGACCCCCAGTGATCGACAGGCGCAGGCATTTCCCTACAGTGCCACCACAGGGAAAACCAGGTATTACACCATGACCATTGAATTCAATGGGCTGTGAGTGTAATGTGTCGGCATGCTGGGTCCTAATGGAGAGACAATCCTTACAGCCCGCCGGATAATAGATGGGGGTCCTCAATATATTATATTTCATGGTTGTTTTCTTCCACAAACAGCACCAGAGCTGTCCACTGTCCAGATCTGCAGCCCATAGAGATAAAGAGGTCTGCGCAGGAGCTGCGTACACAGAACGGTGGGAGTTACATCATTACTGACAATTGCCAAGTTGCTTCAAGCACTGAAGCAATAAAGATGGAGGAGTGTGAAGAAAGCGGTGGTGATAAGTGGAGACGAGGCGGCTCTCACAGAGCGCGATATCATTTACTTATTGTTTAGTGTGAGGTGTGAGACGCAGCGTTAGCCGTATAGCGGTATCATTCTGTCTCCATCTTGGGCAGCGCTCCTGTGTTCTCTCAGACACGATGGGGGTTACAATCCTGTGGTCTTTTTGTATCCGGGTCCGTTTCTAGCTCCGTGGGGGAGGGGCACAGACATGGGGGCGCTGACAGCTAGGGGGCGCCTTCTCCCACCTCACTCAGCAGCAGTGGCAGACATATTGTCTGTACCAGAGCAGCAGGCTCCGTCTCCAGTGCACCCCACATGCAGCACCCGGCTCCTGGGGGGCCCTTCTGTGTCCTGGGAGCTGGCTGTATAATCCTGTATCCTGTGAGGAGGAGAGTGGAGGCAGCGGGGACGTTTCCTGGCCGCTCTGCACATGACACTGCACACTGGCAGCGAGAGCGTCTCCTCCCCCGACCCGGCCACAGAAATCAGAGCCTCTCCTCCCCCGACCCGGCCACAGAAATCAGAGCCTCTCCTCCCCTGACCCGGCCACAGAGATCAGAAGAGATCAGAGCGTCTCCTCCCCCGACCCGGCCACAGAAATCAGAGCCTCTCCTCCCCCGACCCAGCCACAGAAATCAGAGCCTCTCCTCCCTCGACCCGGCCACAGAGATCAGAAGAGATCAGAGCCTCTCCTCCCCCGACCCGGCCACAGAAATCAGAGCCTCTCCTCCCTCGACCCGGCCACAGAGATCAGAAGAGATCAGAGCCTCTCCTCCCCCGACCCGGCCACAGAAATCAGAGCCTCTCCTCCCCTGACCCGGCCACAGAGGTCAGAGCCTCTCCTCCCCCGACCCGGCCACAGAAATCAGAGCCTCTCCTCCCCTGACCCAGCCACAGAGATCAGAAGAGATCAGAGCGTCTCCTCCCCCGACCCGGCCACAGAAATCAGAGCCTCTCCTCCCCTGACCCAGCCACAGAGATCAGAAGAGATCAGAGCGTCTCCTCCCCCGACTCGGCCACAGAGATCAGAGCTTCTCCTCCCCCGACCCGGCCACAGAGATCAGAGCGTCTCCTCCCCTGATCCAGCCACAGAGATCAGAGCGTCTCCTCCCCCGACCCGGCCACAGAAATCAGAGCCTCTCCTCCCCCGACCTGGCCACAGAGATCAGAGCCTCTCCTCCCCCGACCCGGCCACAGAGATCAGAGTGTCTCCTCCCCTGATCCGGCCACAGAGATCAGAGCATCTCCTCCCCTGACCCGGCCACAGAGGTCAGAGCCTCTCCTCCCCCGACCCGGCCACAGAGATCAGAGCCTCTCCTTCCCTGACCTGGCCACAGAGATCAGAGCGTCTCCTCCCCCGACCCGGCCACAGAGGTCAGAGCCTCTCCTCCCCCGACCCGGCCACAGAGATTAGAGCCTCTCCTTCCCTGACCTGGCCACAGAGATCAGAGCGTCTCCTCCCCCGACCCGGCCACAGAGATCAGAGCGTCTCCTCCCCCGACCCGGCCACAGAGATCAGAGCGTCTCCTCCCCTGACCCGGCCACAGAGGTCAGAGCCTCTCCTCCCCCGACCCGGCCACAGAGATCAGAGCCTCTCCTTCCCTGACCTGGCCACAGAGATCAGAGCGTCTCCTCCCCCGACCCGGCCACAGAGGTCAGAGCCTCTCCTCCCCCGACCCGGCCACAGAGATCAGAGCCTCTCCTTCCCTGACCTGGCCACAGAGATCAGAGCGTCTCCTCCCCCGACCCGGCCACAGAGATCAGAGCGTCTCCTCCCCCGACCCGGCCACAGAGATCAGAGCGTCTCCTCCCCCGACCCGGCCACAGAGATCAGAGCGTCTCCTCCCCCGACCCGGCCACAGAGATCAGAAGAGATCAGAGCGTCTCCTCCCCCGACCCGGCCACAGAGATCAGAGCCTCTCCTCCCTCGACCTGGCCACAGAGGTCAGAGCGTCTCCTCCCCCGACCCGGCCACAGAGATCAGAGCGTCTCCTCCCCCGACCCGGCCACAGAGATCAGAGTGTGTCCTCCCCTGATCCGGCCACAGAGATCAGAGCGTCTCCTCCCCCGACCCGGCCACAGAGATCAGAGCGTCTCCTCCCCCGACCCGGCCACAGAGATCAGAGTGTCTCCTCCCCTGATCCGGCCACAGAGATCAGAGCGTCTCCTCCCCTGACCCGGCCACAGCATGAGAGCCCCTGTGTAAGTCCTCCCACCAGACTGCCAGTATGACAGGGAGGCTGGCGCGAATCCGTGTGAATGGAGCCTTATCTTATGATAGCTGAGCTGGGGGCGTCACTAGGAAGTCAGCAGTGTCAGTGTGAGGGAGGGGGATGGGCAGCTTCTCTAGTTTCTCCCTATCAGTCACTTAAATTTAACCCTTACACTGCTTCCCTATGAATCAGTTACCTGTGCAGGCAATCTAAAGGATCTATTACACGGAACGATTATCGGCTGATATCGGCTGATAAATGTCCGGTGTAATAGAAGGCAATGATCAGCCGACAGAAATGATGTTGGCTGATCGTTGCTGTCATTTATCTTTTAATACTCAACTCGTATAGCAGCAATCTGCTGCCGTTACACTGTGGAATAGGAAGCAGCAGACTGCTGCTATCTGCTATGGGACGATCAGCGATCACCTGGGCAGCCCCCCCGCACCGTCCCGCAGCCCCCCCTATACTCACCCGCTCGCAGTACAGGATGTATATTGTATAGTGCCTCTTCTAAATGACCCATCATGCAGTCATGTGCAGCCATTTACATACATTGTTATCGGCCGCATGTCCCCTGTATATACAGAACCAAATAGAACAAAAAGCATATGCACAAATAGGTAGCACATCACAAAAATACTTTATTATAATGTAGACATAAATACAAGAATAACACTAAATGGACAAAACAGGAGTATAGCAAAAAGGGAGACAAACCCCAGAACCACTCCACTTAAAAACAATTAAAAAGTCCACATAAGTCCAGCCGGTGTGCCAGCAAGGACTATTCGACCACCCTGACCCAGGGCTGTGCAAGCAATATCAAAGTATGGCCAAACTGCCTGAGCAGAATCTATGCAACATGTGCCCTATAGCAAAATCGCAATGATATACAGGACTACTAATAGGCTCCACACCAATCTTGTCCCCCCGTTTAACCCGCCGCTAGGAATAAAAACAGACACAGTAATAACTTTGCTGGGTGATGGTCGGCCACAGCTTTTATTTATAACTTTCACTAAAACCAACGGGCACTGCGGTGCCAAACTCTTCATCTGGGTTAAAACGGTGTGCCACCGGCGGACTCCCGCCGTACACGTCCGACAACACTACCCAGGCATAATCTTTCCAGCCACAGAGGAGCCCTGTTATACCTAGACAGGGGTCCGACCACCACCGAGCAAAAACAACGCCTGCTCTATACCGTCCTGCAGGCCGGACAGAAATATGTCGGTGCCAATTTCGGACAAATGAACCCCGTCCCCATCCATTAGGCCCCTATTATCGCCCTCAAGCTGGCGGTGACGAACCACTACCCCGGAACGGGACCTGACAAATCGGGACATCCTAGCATTAAGCGTTCTTCGAGCCCTTTCCACCGCCTCCGAATCTCTGGCGAACTGCCACACCACACGGGGGACGATCTCTGACCAAACGAGAATACATTCAGAGAAGAAGGATACCATCCTTTCAATGTCAGCCCTCATCAGCGTCATGAGCTCGCCTATTTTCGCATGACAGAGATCGTTTCCTCCCGCATGTATGACCAATATGACGGGACAGCTAGCCGTGGCAGATATGGACATAACTTCAGTCAGCACCTGAGGCCAGCGGAGGCCCCTTATACCCCTCCAGGAGACCGCGATATTCCGGAAGCCCAGGCTCCTGCCACCGGGACGAACCTCTGCACGCTGACAGGCACGAAATATGTATGAATGACCCACAATCCATATTGCGGGCATCACGACCTCTGAAAAGAAAAACGCAATTAGGAACTCATAATACCAATTCAGGGCGAACATAACGCGCGTAGCACGCCGAACGCCATCTGCCAATCCTCTTCACCACCGATTCAGAGAGTCCCGCCCTAGCTGCTTCGGTCGCTGCGCCGATTCTAAAAGAGTGCGTTCCATACTCCTCATGGGGAAGCCCCAGGGCCATGAGGAGCTTACGGAACATGGATCTAAACTGAAAAATCGTGAGAGGAGAACCGTCCTCGTGGGCCAAAAAACGCTCCCCCGTGCTTTTTACTGCAACATATTTGTGTGCCAGCTTAACCGGGCAAACCGGACCATCCACCGCCCACAGCGGAAGCCACGCCCCCTGGCCGGCCTGGTCCGTTTTTGATCTGGCAATCCGGAGCCGTAAAAATTCCCCGCCAAGGAACACGTCGGAGTCCCTAAGCCCACCCGGCCGTACTCTGGAAGGAGGAAGAAGTTCGCCTATGCGAAGCGCGCCGAAAAATGCTAGCGCAAACGCCGCTGCAAAAAGAGTCGCCTCGTACGGAGACCCGCACGCGGCTGGGCAATGCGCAACCAAACGAGACAGCAACCCGGACGACACCGGACGACGCCTATCCGTAACAACCCTCTCCTTTTTCCATCCTTTTAGCGCCTGTCGTATAAAAAAGGCTTTTGTAACGTCGTCCCATCCCAACAGCTTAAAATAAAAAGCTACCCCAGCCAACTTGCGCTGCGCAACCACCCCTGATAGACCCGCATCTCTGATGTTCAACAAGAATTCCACCGTAATTTCTAGCCGGAGCTCACGGCTTCCTGCAGCATCACGCGTTCCCACTAGTGCGCACCACTCTGCCCACGCCTTACCATGTTGCCGCCATGTACTTGGCGACACAGACGAAGAAATCAGCGACATCATTCTAGATCCACCAGGTTCCATATCAGCTCCGGGCAAGGTCTGCCCACCTCTCTGGCCCCGGGCATCAGCGTTCTGAACTCCTGCCAATTAAAACGAGACAGAGCGTCAGCAACATTGTTCTTAACCCCTGGAACGTGCCGGGATCGAAAATAAACATTATGTTCCAAACAACGTAAGACCAGGTGCCTAAGCAAACTAATGACAGGAGGAGAGGAGGAAACGAGGTTGTTTATACAAGAAACCACGCTGGCATTGTCAGACCAGAAACAAATGTGTTTGTTAGAGAGTTCCGAGGCCCTCAGTTCAATAGCCACCACTAGGGGAAACAACTCCAACAGGGTTAGGTTCTTACACAATCCCCGATCCCTCCACGCCTCCGGCCATACGTCCGCGCACCACTCATGACCGAGGATGGCACCAAAACCCAAGGCGCCAGCAGCGTCAGTGTACAAGGCTACTTCATCATTGATCAGTCTAGTACCCATCAAACAAGTCCGGCCATTGTAATTAAGGAGAAACTCCCTCCAAACTCTTAAGTCAGCTTTCAAAGAGAGTGTAATCCGTATCCGGTGCCCAGGCGCCCTTACACCCGCAGTCGCCATAGCCAAGCGGCGCGAAAAAATGCGCCCCGTGGGCATGACCCTGCAGGCGAAGACCAGCAGCCCTAGCAAGGACTGGACCTGCTTCAATGTGGCCTTCTGTACTGCCAGAAAACCCTCGATTAAGTCCCTTAATTTGTTCAGCTTGTCAGCAGGCAAACGGAAAACCATGTCCACGGAATCGATCTCAATCCCCAAAAAAGTCAGCTTTGTGGCAGGGCCCTCCGTTTTTTCCGGGGAGAGCGGTACCCCAAAGCGGTGCATGAAACCTTGAAACATAGATAACAAATATAGACATGAATCGCCCTGACCCGGACCAATGAACAAAAAATCATCTAAGTAATGGATGACCGAATCAAAACCCGTTTCATATCGCACCACCCACTCCAGGAAGGAGCTGAAAATTTCAAAGAAGTGACACGAAATGGAACATCCCATGGGCAGGCACATGTCGTAATAGAATTGGCCATCCAGCTGGCAGCCCAACAAGTGGTGGCATTCGGGGTGCACCGGCAGCAAGCGGAAAGCCGACTCTATGTCCGATTTCGCAAGTAATGCACCGCGCCCCGCCCTCCTGAGTAACAACACTGCTTTATCAAAAGACACATACGAAACCGAAGCATCACTTGCCGGAATCCCATCCCTTTGGGAACGACAAGTGATGAATCATTCTGAATTTGCCCGGTTCCTTTTTGGGCACAACTCCCAAGGGGGAGACCCTGAGGTTCCTAAAAGGAAGAGAGCAAAACGGGCCGGCCATGCGGCCCAACGACACCTCCTTCTCAATTTTTTCCCGTAGTACCTGCTGATGATCGAGTGCCGACTTCAAATTATCGGAAGACTGGGGGGAACAAGAATAATAAAAGGGGATAAAGAAACCAAACATAAATCCTTCAAACAAAATTTTTGCGTCCGTTCTATTGGGGTACTGATCTAGCCACGGGCGCATCACGTCTACCCTCACCGTGGTCCTTGATCTCGGTAGCGGTCGCTCGAGGAGGGAGCCTGCCTTTTGGAGTGGGGCAACGCGTGGCGCAGTGAGCTCCGCCACAAGTCGAACACTCGTGTCGATACTTACACAACCCCGCGAATCTGCAGTGCCCCTCGTTATATAGCCAGCAGGCTCCCGGGCGGCGTACGGCCGCTGTTCCCGTTGCCCCGGTGACAGCGGCCGCCCCCCGAAAGGGCTGAACCCTTGGGGCCATCATGAGGCGCAACCACACGTCCGTCGCCCTGACCCCCCAGACGATCTCCGGCTGAAGAGCCAAACGCCGATGGAAGTCCTCATCGTATTGCCACCAGGCAGATCCACCGTGCGATTTGTAAGCAGAGTAAATACTGTCGAAGTAAACAAAAAGTTCCGAGCAGCGCTCGGGGTGTTTCTGCCCCATCACATAACCTAGTACAGAAAAAGCCTGCAACCAATTATTCATGTTCCTAGCCACCCGCGGCTTCCGGTCCGTGACCTTGGTGTCAGTGAACGGACGCCGCTCTTTGTCCACCGTGTGTTGGTCCACCGATATGAGCGACCAAATGTCGACATATTGATTGGACCAAATCTTCTCTTTCACATCCATACTCAGGTGCGATCCTAAAGGGCTAATCCCACAAAAGAACGCATCCTTATGTAAACCCGCCATAGGGGGAGGGAGCCTTTGCTCCCCCGGAGTAACCATGACAGAAGAAGGAGGTGTGGACAACTTATCCAAGATTGATTTCAAAGTAGAAACAACTGCCCCCTCCCCCAACCCTCCCGCTCCCCAAGCCCCGGTAAAGTTAAACTCACCCGTAGTAGAAGAACTTGGAAACGCCATAACGGGGGCGGACGGAGCGGACGACACCGCAGGCACCGGGTCTGGAACAGCCGCCGTCGTGACTCCTCCTTTTGCTGCTTTCTTAGGCCTAGAATAACGGGACAAACTCCTGCTTCCACGGAGGTCCCTGGGGCTCCGGCCAGATGCGTCAGAGGCGCTGGAAAAACCGCCAGACGTGGACGGGGAGCGCCATCTGGACGACCTGGAACGCCTGCGGCCACCGGAAGCCCTAGACCGACGACTGGAGCGGCTGCGATGGTGTCCAGACGACCTGCGGCGGTGATGGCGCCGCGAGTCCTGAGAGTCAGATGAAGAGCTGCGGGATACCGCCGGCCGTTACGAGGGAAGCGGAGGCAGTTGAAGCAGGAGGAGCACGAGCAGGCTGACCAGCTCTCCTGGATCTGCCACGCGCCGAACCGGATGCCGGAAGTACGGGGGAGGGGCTAAGGCGGATAGGGGCTCGGGAACGCCACGACGAACGCCTACCTTCGCTGTGCTGAGGAAAGTTAACCGGAGGGGAGCTGAGCCCGGCCATGAATCTGCCCAGCCAGCCCTCACCCTCCGAGGCTGCACGCGCCTGGAGCGCGGCCATCAATGTCTCATCAGCCGAAGCCATGGGGAACACAACCAACTCGCTATGCAGAGGAAGTGAACTGAGGGAAAAAGCGGGAACCCCAGGTAATATCTTCTGCCAAATACAGCCCTGCTCTCCCATTGGCCACGGGACCCGGGTACCTATGTAATTGGCTACTGCTGCCTGATGGGGAGGGAGAAAGGCAGCGAGGAGGGAGGGGAGGGACCCCCCCTTTCTACTGAATTATTAACCCCTACCTAGCGGCCCACTGGGCTGATAACATTAAACTGCCCATGTGGAGAGTGCCACAGTAGTCCCAGGGCACCCCTACCTAGGCAGGCGGGTGCCTACTAGAAGATGTGCAACCTATAACAATCATTTATATGGCCGGCCAAAAGATCCAGTCAGCAAACCAGTGAGCCTGTACTCGCCTGTCGGCTGATCGCTGGCCCTTGTATGTCGCTATAGGGGAATGAGTGTTCTAAGGTTTATTCCTACGTCCTGTAAATTACCGGCCCTATGGACGGGGAAGCCCTGGGATGGAGCGTTCTTCTGCCAGGCATGATGTGTCAGTATGATGCCGGGAGCAGGGAAACTGTTTGAATGACGCAGCCGTGCGGCTCTGTGTCATGCTCCATTACAGGGCTTCCCTGTCCGTTGTGACCATAATTTACGGGACGTGGGCATAAGCCCTTAGGAATACTCATTAGTGATAATCACTCTTAGGGTAGCTTCACACGTACCGTATCGCTGCGTTAATAACGCTGCGAGTCGGCTAGGTCCTGGCAGATCACTTTCACTACATACACGCAGCGGCCTGAACGACTGCTGTGTGTATGTAATTCTGTCGGCCGCTTAACCCCTTCAGCTCCCGCCCGGCTCCTGCTCCGCATACATTACCTGTTTTTGCTGCACGGGGTCCTGGCATACTGCTCTCCCACCCGGACAATCAGTGTGTTGCCCTGCCGCAGCCACTGATTGGCCGGGCAGGAGAGCAGGATGCCGGTACCCCATGCAGTGAGGACAGGTAATGTATGCGGAGCAGGAGCCGAAGGGGTTAAGCGGTCGACAGAATTACATCAGTAGTAAATGTGTTGCGCTTCCCAAGTAGTATATAGCCCCCCTGTTACTCCCCCAGTAGTATATAGACCCCTGTGCGCTCCCCCAGTAGTATATAGACCCCTGTGCGCTCCCCCAGTAGTATATAGACCCCTGTGCGCTCCCCCAGTAGTATATAGACCCCCTGTTACTCCTCCAGTAGTATATAGCCCCGTTACTCCCCCAGTAGTATATAGACCCCTGTTACTCCCCCAGTAGTATATAGACCCCTGTGCGCTCCCCCAGTAGTATATAGTCCCCCTGTTACTCCCCCGGTAGTATATAGCCCCCTGTTACTCCCCCCAGTAGTATATAGCCCCCCTGTTACTCCCCCAGTAGTATATAGCCCCCCTGTTACTCCCCCAGAAGTAAATAGACCCCCTGTTACTCCCCCAGTAGTATATAGACCCCTGTGCGCTCCCCCAGTAGTATATAGTCCCCCTGTTACTCCCCCGGTAGTATATAGCCCCCCTGTTACTCCCCCAGTAGTATATAGCCCCCCTGTTACTCCCCCAGTAGTATATAGCCCCCCTGTTACTCCCCCAGAAGTAAATAGACCCCCCTGTTACTCCCCCCAGTAGTATATAGACCCCTGTGCGCTCCCCCAGTAGTATATAGTCCCCCTGTTACTCCCCCCGGTAGTATATAGCCCCCCTGTTACTCCCCCAGTAGTATATAGCCCCCCTGTTACTCCCCCAGTAGTATATAGTCCCCCTGTTACTCCCCCAGTAGTATATAGACCCCTGTGCGCTCCCCCAGTAGTATATAGACCCCCTGTTACTCCTCCAGTAGTATATAGCCCTGTTACTCCCTCAGTAGTATATAGACCCCTGTTACTCCCCCAGTAGTATATAGACCCCTGTGCGCTCCCCCAGTAGTATATAGACCCCTGTTACTCCCCCAGTAGTATATAGCCCCCCTGTTACTCCCCCAGTAGTATATAGCCCCCCTGTTACTCCCCCAGTAGTATATAGCCCCCCTGTTACTCCCCCAGAAGTAAATAGACCCCCTGTTACTCCCCCAGTAGTATATAGACCCCTGTGCGCTCCCCCAGTAGTATATAGTCCCCCTGTTACTCCCCCGGTAGTATATAGCCCCCCTGTTACTCCCCCAGTAGTATATAGCCCCCCTGTTACTCCCCCGGTAGTATATAGCCCCCCTGTTACTCCCCCAGTAGTATATAGCCCCCCTGTTACTCCCCCAGTAGTATATAGTCCCCCTGTTACTCCCCCGGTAGTATATAGCCCCCCTGTTACTCCCCCAGTAGTATATAGCCCCTCTGTTACTCCCCCAGTAGTATATAGCCCCCCTGTTACTCCCCCAGAAGTAAATAGACCCCCTGTTACTCCCCCAGTAGTATATAGACCCCTGTGCGCTCCCCCAGTAGTATATAGTCCCCCTGTTACTCCCCCGGTAGTATATAGCCCCCCTGTTACTCCCCCAGTAGTATATAGCCCCCCTGTTACTCCCCCGGTAGTATATAGCCCCCCTGTTACTCCCCCAGTAGTATATAGCCCCCCTGTTACTCCCCCAGTAGTATATAGCCCCCCTGTTACTCCCCCGGTAGTATATAGCCCCCCTGTTACTCCCCCAGTAGTATATAGCCCCCCTGTTACTCCCCCAGTAGTATATAGCCCCCCTGTTACTCCCCCAGAAGTAAATAGACCCCCTGTTACTCCCCCAGTAGTATATAGACCCCTGTGTGCTCCTGTATTGTTCCTGTATGGAGCCTGTGTGTCAGTATTTATTTTATTTAGAATTTATCTTATTGGCACATTATTTGCCTTTCAGAGTATTATTTGCTAAATTGTATTATTTGGAAATAGAGACGTTTAAAAAATGTATCCGAACTTTTTTTTTTTTTTTTGGGGGGGGGCGCTTTTTTTCACATTCGCCCTGTAGCTAAAATGACCTAGAAACTGCCCTGGTCTCCGCTCCCCCCTGGCCCTTACAGAAGTGATTGATAGCTGATTGATAGTGAATCTGAAATATGCCCCCCTCCCCCACACCTATTGATAACAGCGGATTGAGGTGTGGGGGCGGGGGGGGGGGGCACTTGGTTACCATAGAGACGGAAAGCTGAACTGTGATTTGTTACTATAGAAAAGGAAAGCTGAGCTGTGATTGGTTACTATATAGAAGGAAAGCTGAGCTGTGATTGGTTACCATAGAGACAGAAAGCTGAGCTTTGATTGGTTACTATAGAGAAAGAAAGCTAAGCTGTGATTGGTTGCTATAGAGACGGAAAGCTGAGCTGTGATTGGTGTGCAGCCTGGTACCAACTGCACCTGATGTGAACAGAGCCCAACCCACCTACGAGTCTCACCTGGATGGACTCCAGCAGGAAGTTGGGTGATTAGGTCACCAGGTGATCAGACTCCGCCCCTTCACTCTTCAAAGCCAGAGGCATCATGGGAAATAAGGAAGTATTAGGAAACCATTGTCACATCAGCCACAGCAGATAAGCACGTCTCTGCCTGACTCTACAGTAATGGCCCATGCTGCACTGTGTGTATATATATAAATATATATATACTCATTTCTGGGCATCTTTGACCTCTTGATGATCACTGATATCATCTTTATGGCGGCCTCCATATAGAGCGGGCTCGGTGGTCCCTCCATATAGAGCGGGCTCGGTGGTCCCTCCATATAGAGCGGGCTCGGTGGTCCTTCCATATAGAGCGGGCTCGGTGGTCCTTCCATATAGAGCGGGCTCGGTGGTCCCTCCATATAGAGCGGGCTCGGTGGTCCTTCCATATAGAGCGGGCTCGGTGGTCCTTCCATATAGAGCGGGCTCGGTGGTCCTTCCATATAGAGCGGGCTCGGTGGTCCTTCCATATAGAGCGGGCTCGGTGGTCCTTCCATATAGAGCGGGCTCGGTGGTCCCTCCATATAGAGCGGGCTCGGTGGTCCCTCCATATAGAGCGGGCTCGGTGGTCCTTCCATATAGGGCGGGCTTGGTGGTCCTTCCATATAGACTGGGCTCGGTGGCCCCTCCATATAGGGCGGGCTCAGTGGTCCTTCCATATAGAGCGGGCTCGGTGGTCCCTCCATATAGGGCGGGCTCGGTGGTCCTTCCATATAGACTGGGCTCGGTGGCCCCTCCATATAGGGCGGGCTCAGTGGTCCTTCCATATAGAGCGGGCTCGGTGGTCCTTCCATATAGAGCGGGCTCGGTGGTCCCTCCATATAGAGCGGGCTCGGTGGTCCCTCCATATAGAGCGGGCTCGGTGGTCCTTCCATATAGAGCAGGCTCGGTGGTCCCTCCATATAGAGCGGGCTCGGTGGTCCCTCCATATAGGGCGGGCTCGGTGGTCCCTCCATATAGAGCGGGCTCGGTGGTCCCTCCATATAGAGCGGGCTCGGTGGTCCCTCCATATAGAGCGGGCTCGGTGGTCCCTCCATATAGGGCGGGCTCGGTGGTCCCTCCATATAGGGCGGGCTCGGTGGTCCTTCCATATAGGGCGGGCTCGGTGGTCCCTCCATATAGAGCGGGCTCGGTGGTCCTTCCATATAGGGCGGGCTCGGTGGTCCTTCCATATAGACTGGGCTCGGTGGTCCCTCCATATAGAGCGGGCTCGGTGATCCCTCCATATAGAACGGGCACGGTGGTCCTTCCATATAGGGCGGGCTCGGTGGTCCCTCCATATAGGGCGGGCTTGGTGGTCTTTCCATATAGAGCGGGCTCGGTGGTCCTTCCATATAGAGCGGGCTCGGTGGTCCCTCCATATATAGGGCGGGCTTGGTGCTCCTTCCATATATAGGGCGGGCTTGGTGCTCCTTCCATATATAGGGCGGGCTCGGTGATGCTTCCATATATAGGGCGGGCTCGGTGGTCCTTCCATATATACGGCGGGCTTGGTGGTCCTTCCATATATAGGGCGAGCTCGGTGGTCCTTCCATATATAGGGCGGGCTCGGTGGTCCTTCCATATATAGGGCGGGCTCGGTGGTCCTTCCATATATAGGGCGGGCTCGGTGATCCTTCCATATATAGTGCGGGCTCGGTGATGCTTCCATATATAGGGCGGGCTCGGTGATGCTTCCATATATAGGGCGGGCTCGGTGATGCTTCCATATATAGGGCGGGCTCGGTGATGCTTCCATATATAGGGCGGGCTCGGTGATGCTTCCATATATAGGGGGGGCTCGGTGATCCTTCCATATATAGGGCGGGCTCGGTGATGCTTCCATATATAGGGCGGGCTCGGTGATCCTTCCATATATAGGGCGGGCTCGGTGATGCTTCCATATATAGGGCGTGCTCGGTGATGCTTCCATATATAGGGCGGGCTCGGTGATGCTTCCATATATAGGGCGGGCTCGGTGGTCCTTCCATATATAGGGCGGGCTCGGTGGTCCTTCCATATATAGGGCGGGCTTGGTGATGCTTCCATATATAGGGCGGGCTCGGTGATGCTTCCATATATAGGGCGGGCTCGGTGATGCTTCCATATATAGGGCGGGCTCGGTGGTACTTCCATATATAGGGCGGGCTCGGTGGTCCTTCCATATATAGGGCGGGCTCGGTGATGCTTCCATATATAGGGCGGGCTCGGTGATGCTTCCATATATAGGGCGGGCTCGGTGGTCCTTCCATATATAGGGCGGGCTCGGTGTTCCTTCCATATATAGGGCGGGCTCGGTGATGCTTCCATATATAGGGCGGGCTCGGTGATGCTTCCATATATAGGGCGGGCTCGGTGATCCTTCCATATATAGGGCGGGCTCGGTGGTCCTTCCATATATAGGGCGGGCTCGGTGATGCTTCCATATATAGGGCGGGCTCGGTGATGCTTCCATATATAGGGCGGGCTCGGTGATCCTGTTTCTGATTATAAAGTGGATCCTTCACTGGAATCCTGGACAACCCCATTAATGATATGCTACAGAATTAGTAAAAAATAGTGGCTTTCTCCCAAATACAGCACCCCTGCTGCCCACAGGTTGTCTGCGGTATTACATCTTACCTCGCTTCTCTAGAACTGAGCTGCAATACCAAAACCAACCCAAAGGGAGAGCTGTAGGGCAGGGGTGGGGAACCTTCAGCCCTCCAGCTTTTGTAAAACTACAACTCCCATCATGCCTGGTCAGCCAAAGCTTTAGCTGGTGAGCCAAGGTTCCCTACCCCTGAAATAGAGCCAATGGCAGTGCAGATGGAGCGCCCCTTTAATGTTCTTCTTATTGCTCTCTGTCATCCATCTGGCCTGTATGATAGGAGACAACTCCCTAACATAAAGCCTCCGAGATATGGCTCCGAGAACTACGACACCCTGAAATCTCTGAGAACATTCACAGTTATTACAGAGATGTGGGGGCTCCAGAAATTATAGAGGATGAGAGTCTGGGGGTCCACACCATCCATCACACAGCAGCAAAGGATGAAGAGAAGAATCCTAGATACCCAATAACACAGTAACCGCTACACATCCCCCCCATAACACATCTACACATCCCCCCCCATAACACATCTACACATCCCCCCCATATCACATCTACACATCCCCCCCATATCACATCTACACATCCCCCCCATATCACATCTACACATCCCCCCCATATCACATCTACACATCCCCCCATATACATCTACACATCCCCCCCCATATCACATCTACACATCCCCCCCCATATCACATCTACACATCCCCCCCATATCACATCTACACATCCCCCCATATACATCTACACATCCCCCCATATACATCTACACATTCCCCCCCATATCACCTCTACACATCCCCCCCATAACACATCTACACATCCCCCATAACACATCTACACATCCCCCCATATCACATCTACACACACACCCCATATCACATCTACACATCCCCCCCCATATCACATCTACACATCCCCCCCATATCACATCTACACATCCCCCCCATATCACATCTACACATCCCCCCCATATCACATCTACACATCCCCCCCATATCACATCTACACATCCCCCCCATATCACGTCTACACATCCCCCCATATACATCTACACATCCCCCCCATATCACATCTACACATCCCCCCATATCACATCTACACACACACCCCATATCACATCTACACATCCCCCCCATAACACATCTACACATCCCCCCCCATATCACATCTACACATCCCCCCCATATCACATCTACACATCCCCCCCATATCACATCTACACATCCCCCCCATAACACATCTACACATCCCCCATATCACATCTACACATCCCCCATATACATCTACACATCCCCCCCCATATCACATCTACACATCCCCCCATATCACATCTACACATCCCCCCATATACATCTACACATCCCCCCCATATCACATCTACACATCCCCCCATATCACATCTACACATCCTCCCATATCACATCTACACACACCCCCATATCACATCTACACACACCCCCATATCACATCTACACATCCCCCCATATCACATCTACACATCCCCCCATATACATCTACACATCCCCCCCATATCACATCTACACATCCTCCCATATCACATCTACACATCCCCCCCATATCACATCTACACACACACCCCATATCACATCTACACATCCCCCCATATACATCTACACATCCCCCCCCCATATCACATCTACACCCCCCCCCCATATCACATCTACACATCCCCCCCATATACATCTACACATCCCCCCCATATACATCTACACATCCCCCCATATCACATCTACACATCCCCCCCATAACACATCTACACATCCCCCCCCATATCACATCTACACCCCCCCCCCTATATGACATCTACACATCCCCCCCATATCACATCTACACATCCCCCCATATCACATCTACACATCCCCCCCATATCACATCTACACATCCCCCCATATACATCTACACATCCCCCCATATCACATCTACACATCCCCCCCATATCACATCTACACATCCCCCCCATATCACATCTACACATCCCCCCCCATATCACATCTACACATCCCCCCCATATCACATCTACACATCCCCCCCCCATAACACATCTACACATCCCCCCCATATACATCTACACATCCCCCCCATATCACATCTACACATCCCCCCCATATACATCTACACATCCCCCCCATATCACATCTACACATCCCCCCCATATACATCTACACATCCCCCCCATATCACATCTACACATCCCCCCCCCATATCACATCTACACATCCCCCCCATATCACATCTACACATCCCCCCCATATCACATCTACACATCCCCCCAATATCACATCTACACATCCCCCCATATCACATCTACACATCCCCCCCCCATATATCAGTGATTCACGTCCATCTTTGCGGTAAGAAATGACCCTGTTACAAGTTCCCCTTAGATTTTTGGGGTGCAGCTTCCTGCAGTCTATGCCCCCCACTTTCTTTCCCCCTGTACATATTTGCCTCCCCGGGGCAGTTTCAGGTTATGTGCAGTGTAGTCAGTGAGAGGTTCGGCTCTCCCCGGCAGCCGGGCGGCTCACGTACACCTCCGGCCTCTGGTATAAAACATTGTGCATAAAGATTCAATGACTCCTTGCTGCTTACTCAGCAAGAAAGCCGAGATTCTGTTTAACCTCAGTAGACGAGTGGATGATGACCAGCAGCGGGAGCAAAGGGTGAGCCGGATGACTGATGCAAGAGCCTCAAACCGGACCATAATGAGCACAACATCAGGAGAAGCTATCAGGTGTAATTATCGCAGCAGGAGGGAAAGCGAGGACCGGAGGAAACTGTACCGGAGAATATATATATCACTATATACAATGACATATATAACCTATACTAGCTGTGTATAAATAATTATATACCCAGGCTATACCAGCTGTACATATATATTATATACAGTACAGTATATACCCAGCTTATACCAGCTGTACATATATAATTATATACAGTACAGTATATACCCAGGTTATACCAGCTGTACATATATAATTATATACAGTACAGTATATACCCAGGTTATACCAGCTGTACATATGTAATTATATACAGTATATATATATGTGGGGAAGAGCGCCCCATAGAGATGAATGGGAGAATCTCCACACTGCACATACAGGTGATATAATTAGTGCTGCAGTTCCTCAGCTGTAATGACAGTTGGAAGCCTTAGCAACCAATAGGATTTCTACTTTCATTTTCACAGGGAGCTGTGGTTGCTAGGACAGCTGCTTCACAACATCCACAGAAATATATAGTAGACCCCTTACTCCAACTATACAGGACACTACAGGTATACAGGACCCCAAAACTATACACTACGGGTACACAGGACTTCCACCAACTATATACTACAGGAATACAGGACCCCCAAAGCTATACACTACAGGTATACAAAATGTACCTGGTGCTGCCCGGGTATAAAATGTCAGTGTGTTAATTAGATTTGTTCCAAGGTCGCCCAGGAGGCCAATCTATGCCCTTGTTTTTGTTTTGTTTTTTGTTTAAGGGGGAAATCACCAGGAGCCCTATATACCCCTACATACACTATATACCCCAACAGTTCTGCATTGTTTATGTACATTGTAGCTTATGCACATTAGATATAAACAAAAAACTTTAAACTTACTAAAAAACAAACTGAGATTTCATATGACCAGACTGTATACAGCCTGGTTATATACAACATTGGCAGTGTTATATGCAGCCTAGTTATATACAACGTGTTATATACAGAGCCTAGTTATATACAACATTGGCCCCCTTTAAAAAGTAGTAATCCTATTGGTTGATGAGACTTCAAACTGCCATTACTGCTGGGGAGCTGCAGCACTTATTATATCACCTGTGTGTGCAGTGTGGAGATTCTCCCAGTTATCTCTATGGGGTGCTCTCCCCCCTCCCCTCCTGTACATCTGGCAGAGACGGGACCTTCGCAATAACCTTCCCGGGCACCCAATGTATCTGTGGGCCAAATTTGGGGTCAAACGTTTGGAAGTCTATAGAGGACAGACAGACAGACAGACTTTTATTTTTATGATATAAATATACAGTATATACCCAGGTTATATGAGCTGTACATATATAATTATATACCCAGTTTATACCAGCTGTACATATATAACTATATAGAGTATATACCCAGGTTATACCAGCTGTACATATATATTATATGCAGTGTATACCCAGGTTATACCAGCTGTACATATATAATTATATATAGTTGTGTTGCTAGGCCTAAGTATATATGATATGGTTATACATCCACCCCTGTATCTGCCCCCCAGGTCGGTCCTCACCGGCATCTCTCTGTTTCCCATCCTCTTCTCTCCTGTCCCTTTTTCATATTATAGAGAGCCGACTGTGCGATCCGGGGTTAATCTGGGACATGGCTGCCCCAGGGGGATTGTTAAAGTGAACTTGATTTGTTAGAGCTCAGACCTAATGAACCTGACGCGGCCGTTGTCTGTGGCTGCAACTGGGGAAGCCAATTACCCTGGCCGGCGAGTGACGGCAAATCAATGGGATTACTGCGAGCAAATGGCCCCCCACCATGTAGAGATCAGTGACCCCGGCCCCCCGCCATGTAGAGATCAGTGACCCCGGCCCCCCGCAATGTAGAGATCAGTGTCCCCGGCCCCCCGCCATGTAGAGATCAGTAACCCCGGCCCCCCGCCATGTAGAGATCAGTAACCCCGGCCCCCCGCCATGTAGAGATCAGTGACCCCAACCCCCCGCCATGTAGAGATCAGTGACCCCGGCCCCCCGCCATGTAGATTTCAGTGACCCCGGCCCCCCGCCATGTAGAGATCAGTGACCCCGGCCCCCCGCCATGTAGAGATCAGTGGTTATACAGTGGTTATACACTGCGGCCGGCCCCGTCCTGGGGGACCTCCGGAGGTTATACACTGAGGCCGGCCCTGTCCTGGGGGACCTCCGGAGGTTATACACTGAGGCCGGCTCGGTCCTGCTTGACCTCCGGAGGTTATACACTGAGGCCGGCCCTGTCCTGGGGGACCTCCGGAGGTTATACACTGAGGCCGGCCCTGTCCTGGGGGACCTCCGGAGGTTATACACTGAGGCCGGCTCGGTCCTGCTTGACCTCCGGAGGTTATACACTGAGGCCGGCCCTGTCCTGGGGGACCTCCGGAGGTTATACACTGAGGACGGCCCTGTCCTGGGGGACCTCCGGAGGTTATACACTGAGGCCGACCCCGTCCTGGGGGACCTCCAGAAGTTATACACTGAGGCCGGCCCCGTCCTGGGGGACCTCCGGAGGTTATACACTGAGGCCGACCCCGTCCTGGGGGACCTCCGGAGGTTATACACTGAGGCCGGCCCTGTCCTGGGTGACCTCCGGAGGTTATACACTGAGGCCGACCCCGTCCTGGGTGACCTCCGGAGGTTATACACTGAGGCCTGCTCAGCCCTGGGGGACCTCCGGAGGTTATACACTGAGGCCGGAACAGCCCTGGGGGACCTCCGGAGGTTATACACTGAGGCCGGCTCAGCCCTGGGGGACCTCCGGAGGTTATACACTGAGGCCGGCCCTGTCCTGGGGGACCTCCGGAGGTTATACACTGAGGCCGGCCCTGTCCTGGGGGACCTCCGGAGGTTATACACTAAGGCCGGCTCCGCCCTGGGTGACCTCCGGAGGTTATACACTGAGGCCGGCCCTGTCCTGAGGGACCTCCGGAGGTTATACACTGAGGCCGGCTCAGCCCTGGGGGACCTCCGGAGGTTATACACTGAGGCCGGCCCTGTCCTGGGGGACCTCCGGAGGTTATACACTGAGGCCGGAACAGCCCTGGGGGACCTCCGGAGGTTATACACTGAGGCTGGCTCCGTCCTGGGGGACCTCCAGAGGTTATACACTGAGGCCGGCCCTGTCCTGGGGGACCTCCGGAGGTTATACACTGAGGCCGGCCCTGTCCTGGGGGACCTCCGGAGGTTATACACTGAGGCCGGCCCTGTCCTGGGGGACCTCCGGAGGTTATACACTGAGGCCGGCCCCGTCCTGGGGGACCTCCGGAGGTTATACACTGAGGCCGGCCCTGTCCTGGGTGACCTCCGGAGGTTATACACTGAGGCCGGCTCAGCCCTGGGGGACCTCCGGAGGTTATACACTGAGGCCGGCCCTGTCCTGGGTGACCTCCGGAGGTTATACACTGAGGCCGGAACAGCCCTAGGGGACCTCCGGAGGTTATACACTGAGGCCGGCCCTGTCCTGGGTGACCTCCGGAGGTTATACACTGAGGCCGGCCCTGTCCTGGGGGACCTCCGGAGGTTATACACTGAGGCCGGAACAGCCCTGGGGGACCTCCGCAGGTTATACACTGAGGCCGGCCCTGTCCTGGGGGACCTCCGGAGGTTATACACTGAGGCCGGAACAGCCCTGGGGGACCTCCGGAGGTTATACACTGAGGCTGGCTCCGTCCTGGGGGACCTCCGGAGGTTATACACTGAGGCCGGCCCTGTCCTGGGGGACCTCCGGAGGTTATACACTGAGGCCGGCCCTGTCCTGGGGGACCTCCGGAGGTTATACACTGAGGCCGGCTCGGTCCTGCTTGACCTCCGGAGGTTATACACTGAGGCCGGCCCTGTCCTGGGGGACCTCCGGAGGTTATACACTGAGGCCGACCCCGTCCTGGGGGACCTCCAGAAGTTATACACTGAGGCCGGCCCCGTCCTGGGGGACCTCCGGAGGTTATACACTGAGGCCGGCCCTGTCCTGGGTGACCTCCGGAGGTTATACACTGAGGCCGACCCCGTCCTGGGTGACCTCCGGAGGTTATACACTGAGGCCTGCTCAGCCCTGGGGGACCTCCGGAGGTTATACACTGAGGCCGGAACAGCCCTGGGGGACCTCCGGAGGTTATACACTGAGGCCGGCCCCGTCCTGGGGGACCTCCGGAGGTTATACACTGAGGCCGGCCCTGTCCTGGGTGACCTCCGGAGGTTATACACTGAGGCTGGCTCCGTCCTGGGAGACCCCACCAAAACATAACTTGCTTTTCTTCTAAGGCAAATCTCATTGCTGTGTAGCTGTTTTTTGTAGTCCAGTCTTTGATCACACTTGTGTCTGAAAGCTCCATCAAGGCATCATCAGCCTTACCTGGCCGATTACTGGCCGTTCAGGCCAATAGTCCTTTCATGTAATAGAAGAATAGAAAATCGCAATTTTTGCAGTGAGTTCTGCGCTGGTGTCCGTGTAATGTCCAGCACACCGCCGCTGGCAGCACAGATGATCCAATGATTATGTGCAGACACAGACACACACAGACACACACAGACACACACAGACACAGACACACACAGACACACACACAGACACACACACACACAGACACAGACACACACAGACACACATACAGACACACACACACACAGACAGACACAGACACACACACAGACACACACACAGACACACACACACACACACAGACACACACACAGACACACACACAGACACACACACAGACACACACACAGACACAGACACACACACAGACAGACACAGACACACACACAGACACACACACAGACAGACACACACACAGACACACACACACAGAAACAGACACAGACACACACACACAGAAACAGACACACACATACCGCCGCTGGCAGCACAGATGATCCAATGATTATGTGCAGACACACACAGACACACACACAGACAGACACACACACACACAGAAACAGACACACACATACAGACACAAACACACACAGACACACACAGAGAGACAGACACAGACACACACACAGACACACACACAGACACACACACAGACACACACAGACACACACACACACACACACTCACCGTCTATGCATGTAACAGACAAACAGCCATCTGGGAGTGAGGGGAAGCAAGCACTGAACTGACAGGACGGCGCTCGCTTCCCTCTTATTATAATGCTGTGTAATACGCCCTCTAGGGTTCTTCTAGAAAATGTACCCAGCGCTGCCCAGGTATAAAGTGTCTGTGTGTTTAGATTTGTTCCAAGGTCGCCCAGGAGGCAAATCTATGCCTTTTGTTTGTTTGTTTTTTTTGTTTAAGGGGAAATCACCAGGAGCCCTATATATCCCTATATATACTATATACCCAGACAGTTCTGCATTGTTTATGTAAATTGTAGCTTCTGCACATTAGAAATAAACTAAAAACTTTATAAACTTTCTTAAAACCAAACTGAGATGTCATGTGATCAGACTGTATACAGCCTGGTAATATACAAGATTGGCAGTGTTATATACAGAGCCCGGTTATATACAACATTGGCAGTGTTATATACAGCCTGGTTATATACAACATTGGCAGTGTTATATACAGCCTGGCTATATAAAACATTGGCAGTGTTTATATACAGAGCCCGCTTATATACAACATTGGCAGTGTTATATACAGAACCTGGTTATATACAACATTGGCAGTGTTATATACAGCCTGATTATATACAATGTTGGCAGTGTTATATACAGAACCTGGTTATATACAACATTGGCAGTGTTATATACAGAACCTGGTTATATACAACATTGGCAGTGTTATTGCCAGGCGCATTGACAAAGATTTTTACCTGATACAACTCTGGAGCAGCAACATACAATTGTCCATGTGGAAAACATGCAGAATCCAGATTTGTGCGCCACCTGCAGTGATCGGCCATGGGCCTTGTTTGTCATTGGAAATGCTTAACAGGAAACTGCAATTGTCTAAAAGATTTTGTTTCATCTGAGTTAATCAGTGGAATTCGTGTACACCTGTAGTGTATAGTTGGGGGGCTGTATACCTGTACTGTATAGTTTGGGGGTCCTGTATACCTGATATGTAAAGTTGGTGAAGGTGCTGTATACCTTTAGTGTAGAGTGTGTGTGTGTGTGGGGGGGGGTCCTGTATACCTTCACTGTATAGTTTGAGGGTCCTGTATTCCTGTTATGTATAGTTGTTGAAGGTGATGTACACCTCTAGTGCAGAGTTGGGGGTCCTGTATACCTGTAGTGTATAGTTGATGGAGGTGTAGTGTATAGTTGTATTATATTGTTGGCGGAGGTCCTGTATACCTGTAGTGCATAGTTTTGGGGGTCCTGTATACCTGCACTATATAGTTTGGGGGTTCCTGTATACCTGCAGTATATAGTTGAAAAAAAGGGAAAATTGGCTGCACATCTATGACTCTATTCACACTGCAGGTTGCACGCTGCTCGTGGCTTGAGTACAGACAAAAAAAAACAGAAGGTGCAGCAGCAACCCACAGGTGCAAGGGCTTACCGTATATACTCCTCCCAGCGTACACACGTTAAACACCTGCTCTGTAGATATAAAAAAATGTGGATCTTGGCAAACTATTTGATCAGAGTGTACGATGTCGCCACGCTAAGGCGTCCTCGAGACATGGTCCTACTCTAGTATTTTCACACTAGCAATGGCCTCTCCTGGGCTGAATAAGCTACAACTGGGCAGATAGGAGCCAAATGATCTCTTTTACAGCACCCTTGGGACATGGGTGGAGTGCAGGCCAACAGGAGGTAGCCAGGAATTGGCCACACATCTATGACTCTATTCACACTGCAGGTTGCACGCTGCTCGTGGCTTGGGTACAGCGTGCAACCTGCAGTGTGAATAGAGTCATAGATGTGCGGCCAATTTTCCCTTTTTTTTCTGTTGAATGTGGGGTGTGTGGCTACCTCCTGTTGGCCTGCACTCCACCCATGTCCCAAGGCTTCTATAAAAGAGATCATTTGGCTCCTATCTGCCCAGTTGTAGCTTATTCAGCCCAGGAGAGGCCATTGCTAGTGTGAAAATACTAGAGTAGGGACCATGTCTCGAGGACGCCTTAGCGTGGCGACATCGTACACTCTGATCAAATAGTTTGCTAATATCCTCATTTTTTATTATCTACAGAGCAGGTGTTTAACGTGTGTACGCTGGGAGGAGTATATTTGGTAAGCCCTTGCACCTGTGGGTTGCTGCTGCACCTTCTATTTTTTTTGTCTGTAGTATATAGTTGATTAGGGGTCCTGTATACCTGCACTGTATAGTTCAAGGGGTCCTGTATACCTGTACCGTATAGTTATGGGGTCCTGTATACCTGTAGTGTATAGTTTTGGGGGTCCTGTATACCTGTAGTACATAGTTGGTGGAGGTCTTGTATACCCTGTAGTGTATAGTTTTGGGGTCCTATATACCTGTAGTGTATAGTCTGGGGGCTCCTCTATACCTGTAGTGTATAGTTGGTGGAGGTCCTGTGTACCCGTAACATATAGTTTTGGAGTCCTGTATACCTATAGTGTACTGTATAGGTGGGGTCTACCATATATTTCTGTGGATCTGTTCTCAGGCAGCTGGCCCTAGCAACCAATCAGATTCCAGGTCCCTGTGAAAGTGAAAGCAGTAATCCTATTGGTTGCTAAGGCTTCCAACTGCCTTAACTGCTGGGGACCTGCAGCATTAATTATATCACCTGTGTGTGCAGTGTGGAGATTTTACCATTAATTTCTATGGGGCGCTCTTCCCCCTCCCCTCCTGTCCATCTGGCAAGGATGGGACCTTTGCTATAACCTTCACAGGCACCCAATGTATCTGTGGGCTAAATGTGGGGTCAAACGGTTCAGGCGTTTGGAAGTCTATAGAGGAAAGACGGACAGACAGACTGACTTTCATTTTTATGATATAGATTAAACAGAGTGACTGAGGGCTGAATCAGGCAGGATTGAGCATGTATTGCCCAGGGTGCCAGGTCGGCCATAACGGTGTGCTGGATTTCTCCATAGGTAGACTTACCCCATACACAAACCAAAGTATACAAGCCATAGTCTGCTCAACGCCCAAAGTCCGATCCACAATGGATGATCACACCAGGCAATGATGCGATCCACCCTATTGGCTGTTCCACCCCACGTAACCAGATAGAAAGAAGTCTTCTGGATTCCATTAGTGCTAGAATGGACAAGTCTCACGTATGGAGATCACTAACCACGCCAAGTCTCAGCTTGGTCTGAGGCCAACACTGCTTAGTAGCAAGACACAGTCCTATTGTCTTTGGTTTGGCCCAGACATATGGAAGGTCTTCCATGATGGTTATGACCCACTTGGTGTGTTCTTCCTTGGCCCAGACATATGGAAGGTCTTCAGTGATGGTTATGACCCACTTGGTGTGTTCTTCCTTGGCCCAGACATATGGAAGGTCTTCAGTGATGGTTATGACCCACTTGGTGTGTTCTTCCTTGGCCCAGACATATGGAAGGTCTTCCATGATGGTTATGACCCACTTGGTGTGTTCTTCCTTGGCCCAGACATATGGAAGGTCTTCAGTGATGGTTATGACCCACCTGGTATGTTCTTCCTTGGCCCAGACATATGGATGGTCTTCCATGATGGTTATGACCCACTTGGTGTGTTCTTCCTTGGCCTAGACATATGGAAGGTCTTCCATGATGGTTATGACCCACTTGGTGTGTTCTTCCTTGGTCCGCTCCACATGTGGTCATCATGTTAGGTTTGATTCTTGTCCGAGGCATCTGTCATTGTGTTCTTTGGTTTGGAGCAGTTGTATGGATGGTCTTCCATGATGGTTATGACCCATATAAAACAAAGTGTGTATGCATAACACCATAAACTATAATTGAGCCCTCGCATAACAATCAAATAAGAAGACAAAGTATAGGGCTAGGCCTAAGATATGTAGTTTAATGTAAAAAAGGCAACCCCTGTAAGTTGACAATCACTCACAATGGGTCAAATAGAATCTCCAAACAATATATACATAAGTGCAAAGAGACAGTAAATGTCGGCTGTCTGTTAAAGGGTCAGACCTCTCTCAAGCTGTGTTAGCAGTCAAAAAGGTCCATTCCTTGTCGCCACATAAAGTTCAATCATAACAAGCCAGTTCAGGACCCCTGTCAGTCCGTAAATTCCAGATAACAGTGTGGGTCCAACAATTCAGATTAGTGACCTGTATAGGTCGAATACCCCTGTAATGTCTAACTATGGGGATAAACCCCTCTGCGGTGATGGTTGTCCATGATGGTTATGACCCACCTGGTATGTTCTTCCTTGGCCCAGACATATGGATGGTCTTCCATGATGGTTATGACCCACTTGGTATGTTCTTCCTTGGCCCAGACATATGGATGGTCTTCCATGATGGTTATGACCCACCTGGTATGTTCTTCCTTGGCCCAGACATATGGATGGTCTTCCATGATGGTTATGACCCACTTGGTATGTTCTTCCTTGGTCCGCTCCACATGTGGTCATCATATCAGGTCTGATTCTTGTCCGAGGCATCTGTCATTGTGTTCTTTGGCTTGGAGCAGTTGTATGGATGGTTTCTTGTAGACTATTCTCTTATCCTCATATATGATGCCTTATAGGTGGACATACTCAACACATACAACTCATACACAAGCCATAGAATACAAACAGGAACCTCCAGGAGACCACTTATGCAATGACTAATTTGTCTCCAACAGAAAGTTCTAGATACAGAGCGGCTGTAAAGTTATTTGGTCTGAGGGCCACATTGTCATATTGTATAATGTAATGTTGTTCCATTCTCTTTGGACGCTCCCTCGAAATGCACAGCGGAAAGGGGAGTGGTTTATGCAAATTAGCATGAGAGGCTCTTGGGTGTGAGCCGCGTGTCCGTCATGGATCCTACTGCATTGATAGACTTGTTGCCATCTGAGCAGCCGCCATGCCTCGCCCTTCTATCCTGTCACGGAGAGGCGTCAGGAATAATTACACCTCTCGTCTTTCTCCTGCAGAACACGATCGACTTAGTCCAGAAAACATTTCCCATTAATATTAGAAGCTGCGAAACCTCCGGGATTACAAACCTCATATTTTACCACCAAAGTCTGAAGCTGTGCAGAAAATCTCGGAGATGCTCCGGTTCCTTTAAGCCGCAGAATTTATGCCGCTACCGGTCTCGGCTCTGCTTAATATTCATTTAAATATTTATTACAAGTTATTTTACAAGATTTATCGGCATAAATCAGCTGGCCGTTCCTGGAAGTGTGCAGGCGCTCATGGATGTTCAGGTCAATCCCCACCATCTCATCTGGTGACCTGGTTAGTGGGAGAGTGTCAGTAATAATCTCAGGAATCTAAAAGCCCAGGAACACGGATTCCGAGAAGGGGGTGAGGAAACTTCTCATGAATCATTGACTGGACAGACTAGAGACCCTGCGAGAAGTCTTCTGGATGCTTCTCATTTATGGCAGGTTTATTAAAGGGCCGGCGTCAAGTCTGTACAGTTGTAAATATTGGAAGTTTTAAGTATCTGATCACTGCTCAGCATAACCATCTAGAGAGGGACCCCCCCCCCCCCAAAATGACTTCAATCTCTTCCCCCCAACCCCCCCCCCCCCCCAACTCTGTCCTTCCTTGCCCTCCAGGTGAGGCTGCCCCAGGAGGAGATGACGCTTTCAGCGTGTCCCTCTCCCTCTATCCCCTGTCTCTCTCTCTGTCCTTCCTTGCCCTCCAGGTGAGGCTGCCCCCGCAGTAGATGGAGGAGATGACGCTTGCTCTCTCTGTGTGTGTCTCTCTCTCCTCTCTCTCTGTCTCTCTTCTCTCTCTGCCCTGTCTCTCTCTCCCCTCTCTCTCTCTCTCCTCTCTCTCTGTCTCTCTCTGTCCTTTCTTGCCCTCCATGGAGGAGATGACACTTGCTCTCTGTGTGTGTGTGTGTGTCTCTCTCCCCTCTCTCTCTCTGTCTCTCTCTCTGTCCTTCCTTGCCCTCCATGGAGGAGATGACGCTTGCTCTCTGTGTGTCTCTCTCTCCCCTCTCTGTCTCTCTCCTCTCTCTCTGTCTCTTTCTTTCTCTCTCTCTGTCCTTCCTTGCCCTCCATGGAGGAGATGACGCTTGCTCTGTGTGTCTCTCTCTCCTCTCTCTCTCTCCCCTCTCTCTCTGTCTCTCTCTGTCCTTCCTTGCCCTCCATGGAGGAGATGACGCTTGCTCTCTGTGTGTGTGTCTCTCTCTGTCCTTCCTTGCCCTCCATGGAGGAGATGACGCTTGCTCTCTGTGTGTCTCTCTCTCCCCTCTCTCTCTCTCCTCTCTCTCTGTCTCTCTCTTTCTTTCTCTCTCTCTGTCCTTCCTTGCCCTCCATGTAGGAGATGACGCTTGCTCTCTGTGTGTGTGTCTCTCTCTCTCTCTCTCTCTCTCTGTCCTTCCTTGTGCGATGCCCTGGCCCCTAGGGGCCACTCCGCAGTATAGATGGTGCTAACAGGCAGGAACCGGGGCAGCTGTAGGATAATGTGGTCACGGTGTAGGCACGAGGGTGATACAGCTGGAAACCGGGCTCCTGACCATGGGGGAATACTGGGCATGCGATTCTTCTTTGTCGTTAGTCAGGGCACCAATGATCACACCAATGCCAAGGTTCAGAAACAACGGTAGTTGTATATTTATTGTAACGGTGGTAACTAGTAGTAACAGTCTCTCCGGATGCAACCGGGAATAAGGCAGAGTAATGGGTGATGCTGCAATAGGCTGTGAGAGTAGCGTGCTGAATGATGGGAGTAGTAGTGAAACTGAAGTTGAGATGCTGGGTGGAATGAGACTTGAATGAAATACTTGCTGTTGATGATTTGAGAAGATGATGATGAGAGGAACTGAGGAATGACTGAAGAATCGACACCCAGATGAGAATCTTGAGACTTGAGACAGGAACACAGCCAGCGGACTGGAGCAGCAGAGCACACGCAGGCCTCTCTCTTAGCAGGGAGAGAGGATGAACACACAACCTATCCCCTTTGTGGTAGGGAATAGACTCTGAACTTGTCTCCTGAAGGTGGAGAACAAGACTGAGGTAGCACAGGAAGTCACATGGTAACCCCAGCCAAAAGCTCGATGACCATTGGTGTTACCATGGAAGCAGGGCACAGTCACGTGACATCCAGCCATTGCATCATCACACCATTAGGCATATACAGAGAAATATACATGAGAAGTACCATACTTGAACACTAGGAGGCGACATAATACCATTAGGCACTGATACCTGAATACACATGCAATAAATGAATGGAATAGCAGACCTGAATACTGCAGGGGTGACACAATACACGCAGTTTGCAGTGGACCATAGCTTTCCAGTACAGAACTGGTAATAATAAAAGTATGAGCATAAGAAGGGCTGTTCTGGGACACTGCATACCTCCCTACTAGAAATGAGCCGACCTCGGCGAACCACAAGTTGAGGTAGATGTGGCTGAATGAACATAGAGGACCAGGACAACAAAACAAGAGGAAGGAATGTTAGTGTGAGTGAGTATGTAGATGTGTGTTTCCCACGCTCAAGGCACAGGTGACAAGAGAAAATATGAAGAGAAAGAAAACCCTAGTGGCAGGACTTCACCTAGGGGTGCCTAACGTACTCTGGTTACAGGTAGTTAGTGCGTGGACCATCTGACATGGAAGTCAGGACTACTTAACTGCTGGCGGGGGACCCTCAATATTCCAGTCAGTTTGACAGTAGGTTTCCAATGAAAATGAGTTACCCTACTGGAAGAAAGAGAACTGTGAAGACCTGTGTACTGCCTTGGGTGTCTGTGTGAAGTGTCTTGGACACCTGGAAGAGAAAGAATAAAATAATAAAAGCAAGCATACATTTGGCGCCATACATACCAGTCAGTCACTCGACACAATTACTCAATAGGCCAAACACATGAAAAGGCATCCAAGGTGCAATATGTATGAACAAATGTAAAGGTTAAGTATGACTATGTGTAGCAACTACTATGTGTAGGAACAAGACAGAGGTGAACAGACACTGGAGACACAGGGAAGGGAAATACAAAAGACAACAAATACTGCGAGGTCTGGAGGAGGATTGGCTCACATAACTCTGAAGACATCTGAAGAAAACTGGCCCCAATAATCTTTCCAGCTGTAGATATAATAGATATAATAATACTATGCATGGAGAAAATAGAAGATTCTTCTGAAAAATACACTCTTTAGAAAATACACTTTCTCTGAGGCTATAGATATAAATATGTAGACTGACTTCTTTACTCAGAGGAGGAAAGTGTCTGACTCTGACATGAGAATATACACTGTGAGAAAATACTTTTTCAAAAGACACACTTTACTCTGAGACTTTCTAAATGACTTTTCTGCTTACTCAGAGGTAGAAATATATATATATAAGACTCTGACAAGAAAATAGACTTTTGACTACTGAAGTGCAATACTGAAATACAATAATAACCCTCTGACAATCACACAATCATGACAAGTGCTTTAGGAAGAATTGGATAAGTGTCTCTGTGTGGTAGAGTCTCTTTAGGCAATATACACCATCGTCCATGTAAAGGCTCTGGGACAGGCACTGAGAACAGTTTGGTCAATGAGTGTCCATCAGCACATAGCTGGGTGATAATAAGGGAACTTGGTCAGGAGGACCAGGCACCAACCTTGAACGTTGCATAGAACTTTTTAATCACACAGGAACAACCACAACAAAACAGGAACAGTTTAAGGACTTTGGTCTCTATAGCAAATTATTGTGAAGAGGCGGGAAGAACCTCATTAGGCCCCTTCTCCTTCCTCTGCTTTTCCTTCTCCCACGGATAATAGAATCGTGGGGACCCTGGAGCAGAGGCGTCCGCAGACGCGGTGGTAACCACAACGCTGGGGGTCACTGTGGTGACGGGGGAGATGATGGGCGCCACATGGTAGGTGACCGTAGTGGTGGAGCAAGCGGCTTTAGCCACAGCGGCAGAGGCAACGGAGCAGGCCACGGTGGTAGCTGAACCTGGAGCCCTGGAAGCAGCAGTGATAGAACCCAGCGGTTTAAAATCCTGCCAATCTTCATCCCAGTTCTCTGAGGGAGTTGGTAGGAAGGGCCGCTGTACCAGATTCTTAGGCTGGGTAACTGCTGCAGCCCATGGACCCTTTGGAGATCCCACCAGGGTATACTCAATCACTTCTCCAGGAACCAGGTTATTGAGATAGGCGGGTTGGTAGTCCCGCATTACAGCTTGTCTATTCACCAGCACTAGTAACCCGGTGTACGAATCCGTGACCAGGCCGTACCCCCGTCACTTATCAAATTTGGTCACGGTTCCTCTCCTCCTTTCTAGGGGGGCAGCACAGGGTCGAGGTTTTTCCAGCTTGCGGATGAACAACCGCTCAGATGCAGCATGAGATTCCAGATAGGGGGTATATGGGTGACCCCACAGCGGAGCATAATCTGGATAAGGCACAGATGGAGGTGGTTCCGGCAACAGTGACGTCATCTGGCGCAGGCAGCCTATCAGGAGCAGTCAATGCAAAGTCTATGGTGCCGGGAGATTCCCGCGCTGGGGCAGCATGGCAATTAACCCCCTCCTCTCCGGGGTATGGCGCAGTTAGAAATTGAAGAAGACAGCGGCCATCTTGTGTACAGTCTAGGGCCCTCAGCGTCTCGATTACCCCCATGGTAATATGGCAAAGTCTCTTTGGGGTTGCGGCACACTCTTGGGGACACACAATGTGATCGTAATCCTGTTCGTGACGCCAAATGCGATGCCCTGGCCACCCCGCAGTATAGATGGTGCTAACAGGCAGGAACCGGGGCAGCTGTAGGATAATGTGGTCACGGTGTAGGCACGAGGGTGATACAGCTGAGAACTGGGCTCCTGACCATACGGGAATACGGGCATGCGATTCTTCGTTGTCCTTAGTCAGGGCACCAATTATCACACCAATGCCAAGGTTCAGAAACAACGGTAGTTGTATATTTATTTCAACGGTGGTAACTAGTAGTAACAGTCTCTCCGGATACAACCGAGAATAAGACAAACTTGGATAAGGCAGAGTAATGGGTGATGCTGCAATAGGCTGTGAGAGTAGCGTGCTGAATAATGGGAGTAGTAGTGATACTGAGGATAAGATGCTGGGTGGAATGAGACTTGACTGAAATACTTGCTGTTGATGATTAGAGAAGATGATGAGAGGAATGACTGAAGAATCGACACCCAGATGAGAATCTTGAGACTTGAGACAGGAACACAGCCAGCGGACTGGAGCAGCAGAGCACACGCAGGCCTCTCTCTTAGGCTAGGTTCACACTGCGTTTTCAGCATCCGTTTAACGCATCCGTTTTTTGCAAAAAACGCATGAAAAACGGATTGCAAAAAACGGATTCATTTCTGTGCATCCGTTTTTCCATTGACTTCCATTATATAAAAAAACGGATCCGTTTTTTTTGACGGACCAAAAAACGTTGCTGACCCTATTTTTCTGGACGTTAAAAAAAACGGATCCGTTAAACGGATGCTGAAAACGCAGTGTGAACCTAGCCTTAGCAGGGAGAGAGGACAGACACACAACCCTTTGTGGTAGGGAATAGACTCTGAACTTGTCTCCTGTGGGGCAGGAGATAGACTACACCACAACTTGTCTCCTGAAGGTGGAGGACAAGACTGAGGTAGCACATGGTAACCCCAGCCAAAAGCTTGATGACCATTGGTGTTACCATGGAAGCAGGGCACAGTCACGTGACATCCAGCCATTGCATCATCACACCATTAGGCATATACAGAGAAATATACATGAGAAGTACCATACTTGAACACTAGGAGGCAACATAATACCATTAGGCACTGATACCTGAATATACATGCAATAAATGAATGAAATGGCAGACCTGAATACTGCAGGGGTGACACAATACACACAGTTTGCAGTGGACCATAGCTTTCCAGAACAGAACTGGTTATAATAAAAGTATGAGCATAAGAAGGGCTGTTCTGGGACACTGCACTTGCCCTCCATGGAGGAGATGACGCTTGCTCTGTGTGTGTGTGTGTGTGTGTGTGTGTGCAGTGTCCCAGAACATGCAGACTACTACTCCTATTATGGCCATTTCTGTTTCTGTGTCCATGCCTGTTCTGGTAAGTGTTTGCACTGCAACTGCTGCTGGTTTTCCCCTAGTATTCTCTGATATTGTGCATTTTCATGTGTATTGTCATGTATTCCTGTGTATTATTACAGTGTACAGTGGTATGCAAGGCTGTTGATCACGTGACCTGTAACCATGGTTCCTCCAATGGCCGACTAGCTCTGGCCAGGAGCAACCATGTGACCTCCCACTTCCTCCTAACAAGTGAGTCTTCCCCCTGCTTCCAGGCACGGAGGATGTGTGTCGTCCCTCTCCTGCCTCAGAGGAGTTGGGCTTCTTTCTGCAGCCTTTTCACCATAAGAAGAGTGACTGATTCTGCTGCTGTATTCAAGTCTTCGGCTGTATCTGCCTGCTCAAGTGACCGGATTCTTCTCTCTCATCTGGGTGTCATTCCGTTATCTCTCCTCATCGCTGCATGGATTCACAGCAAGTATTATTCTCAAGCTAATCCAACCAGCAACGCTATTTCTCTCATACTCCTACTCCCATCATCCGGAACGTATTCTCACAGCCTATGCAGCACCACTCCTGCTTTATTTGTCAAAGCCTGCTATATACCCGGTTGCATCCGGACAGAACTGTTGCTACTAGTTACTTCATCTATAATAAAACCGCTGTTACTGAACCCTGGCATTGGTGTCCACTAACTGGTGCCCTGACTAAGTGCAGCGAAGAATCGCATGCCCATCATCACCCGCAGATTCCTCAGACCGGCCCTACAGCTGTGCTGCCCTCAGGCCTATACCGTGACAAGTATACACCCTGCAGCTGCCCCGGTCATTGCCCGCTCATAACACCAGCACTGCGGAAGTGGCCCCCAGGGGCCAGGGCATCGCATTTGGCGTCACGAACAGGATCTACCCGCCACGCGGTGTACCAGATCTACAGTTTAATATCGTCTCCAGAGACTGTGCTAAAATTGCCATGGGAGTTCTGATAACTGAGTCGCTGCACGGCTGGGACTGTACACAAAATGGCCGCTTTTTGCTGTTATTTCTACCTGCGCCATCCCCCGGTGACGAGGGGGTTAACTGCCATGCGGCCGAGAAGCGGGAATTGCTTGGCGCCATTGATAATGACTGTGTCTCTCCTGATTGGCCGGCCGCTTCCACTGACGTCATTGTTGCTGGGCAGACTTTGGAGCCTGATCCTCCAGCCTGGCGCTCCTCCCCTTCCTGCTACAAGTTCCGGCCAGTGGAACGCAAGATGGCGGCCTATGAAGAGCACCTGCCTGCAGCCCCAGCGCTTGTGATGCCTACACTGCCTGAGAGTCTGCCTCTGCTCAATCCTGCGTGCCTGCTAATGCCGCTACCCTCCGACAGCGATATCAGTTGGGGCTCTACACCAGTCTCCAACGGTCCGGAGGAAGAGCCTGTCTCCATCGCCAGCGTCTCACCGGGATCTCGTTGCTCCAGCACTCCCGAGGTTGCCTTCTCCACAGGAGGATCGACCTCGCCAGAAAACTATGGATCCGTGAGTACCGGGGTTCCGGGCGCCCCTCTTCCTGCCTCTAGCCAGGGGGATAACTTTAAGGCCACCTGCTACGCCAGTCCCTGGAGGCTCCCCGGGCCCGGGACACCATCCCTGCCTCAGTGGGTGTTTGGGGATGACCCGGTTATCAAGAAGTTGGCGGATGAGATCAAGCAGGCCCTAACCTTGCTACATCCGGTGGCTAAAGCCCCCCTCACCATGGCTACTACGGTGACTCCCCCTACCACTGCCGTGGCTAAAGCTGCGACCACCACCACTACCTACCATGTGGCCCCTACTGTCTCTCCTGTGACCACCGTGACCCCTAGCCTCGTGGTCACCACCGCAGCAGATGATGCTCCTGCTCCGGCTTCCTCCCGGTATTATCCCTGGGAGAAAAAGAGGGGTGCCACTTGGGGTCCTCCAGGACATTTCTGTTAAATGTCCTCCCAAGGGCTGAGTTCTATGACTGTGTTTTTTTTGTGTGCTGTTTCACCATTTAGTTCATGCAACGTTCAAGGTTCGTGCCTGGTCCTCCTGACCAAGTTCCCTGTACTAACCAGCCATGAGCTGATGGACACTTACAGTAACAAAAGGTTCTCTAGTGCCTGTCCCAGAGCCTTTTACATGGACGATGTCTAATTGCTTAAAAGAGACTCTACCTCACAGAGACACTTAACCCATTCCTTCCTAATGCACTTTCCTGTGATTGTGTGTTCCACACAGGGTATTATTGCACTTATTTCATTATTGCACTTATTGTACTATTGCATTCCAGTGTTATCGAAGTCTTTGTATTTCCTCCTCTGAGTAAGCACAAGGTTACATAGATAGCCTCAGAGTAGAGCGCCTCTTTTGTAAAACAGTATATTTTCCAGTGTCTAAGACAGATAGCTCCTCCTCTGAGTAAGAGAAGTCAGTTTACATATACCTCAGAGAAAGTCCAGTTTATGTAGGAGTGTATTTTCTCATCCAGTCTCAGTATTGTGTATTATTATCATATCTATAGCTGGAAAGATTTAGTTGAGCCAGTTCGTATGCAGATTTTTCTCAGATTTTCATTCAGATTTCTCTCAGGTTTCATTCAGATTCATGTGAGCCAGTTCTCCTCAAGACCTCGCAGTATTTGTTGTCTTTTGTGTTTCCCTTCCTTTTGTTTCCAGTATTTGTTCGCCTCTGTCTTGTCCCAACGCAGTAGTTATCACACATAGTCTTACATAATATTCACACTGGTCCATACATATTGCACCTTGGATACCCTTTCGTGTGTTTGGCCTATTGAGTAATTGTGTTGTATGATTGACCGGTATGTAAGGGGCCCCCATGTATGTTTGCTTTTATTATTTTGTTCTTTTCTCTTCCAGGTATCCAAGACACTACTCAGACACGCCAAGATAGTACACAGGTCTTCACGTTCTCCTCCAGTAGGGTAACACATTTAACAGAAAACCTACTGTCTAACTGGCTGGAATATTGAGGGTCCCCCGCCAGCAGTTAACTTGTCCTGGCTTACACGTCAGATGGTTCACGCACTAGCTACCTGGTCGCCAGAGTACGTTAGGCACCCCTAGGTGAAGTCCTGCCACTAGGGTTTCTCATCCTCTCTCTCTTCTCACCTGTGCCTTGGGTGTGGGAAACACACACCTCATCACACTCACTCTCATCATTCATTCCTGTTGTTTGATTGTCCAGTCTATTCATGTTTGCTGCCTTCTAGATTCGCCGAGGTCGGCTCAAATTTGCTAGGGAGGTATGCAGTGTCCCAGAACATGCAGACTACTACTCCTATTATGGCCATTTCTGTTTCTGTGTCCATGCCTGTTCTGGTAAGTGTTTGCACTGCAACTGCTGCTGGTTTTCCCCTAGTATTCTCTGGTAATGTGCATTTTCATGTGTATTGTCATGTATTCCTGTGTATTATTACAGTGTACAGTGGTATGCAAGGCTGTTGATCACGTGACCTGTAACCATGGTTCCTCCAATGGCCGACTAGCTCTGGCCAGGAGCAACCATGTGACCTCCCACTTCCTCCTAACAAGTGAGTCTTCCCCCTGCTTCCAGGCAAGGAGGATGTGTGTCGTCCCTCTCCTGCCTCAGAGGAGTTGGGCTTCTTTTCTGCAGCCTTTTCACCATAAGAAGAGTGACTGATTCTGCTGCTGTATTCAAGTCTTCGGCTGTATCTGCCTGCTCAAGTGACCGGATTCTTCTCTCTCATCTGGGTGTCATTCCGTTATCTCTCCTCATCGCTGCATGGATTCACAGCAAGTATTATTCTCAAGCTAATCCAACCAGCAACGCTATTTCTCTCATACTCCTACTCCCATCATCCGGCACGTATTCTCACAGCCTATGCAGCACCACTCCTGCTTTATTTGTCAAAGCCTGCTATATACCCGGTTGCATCCGGACAGAACTGTTGCTACTAGTTACTTCATCTATAATAAAACCGCTGTTACTGAACCCTGGCATTGGTGTCCACTAACTGGTGCCCTGACTAAGTGCAGCGAAGAATCGCATGCCCATCATCACCCGCAGATTCCTCAGACCGGCCCTACAGCTGTGCTGCCCTCAGGCCTATACCGTGACAAGTATACACCCTGCAGCTGCCCCGGTCATTGCCCGCTCATAACACCAGCACTGCGGAAGTGGCCCCCAGGGGCCAGGGCATCGCACAGGCACATTATAGCAGGAATGGAGAGTATTGGAAACACAAGGGTGACAGACTGCAGGTAGCATGAAGTAGGAAGGAAATGGATCTGCCATTATATGGAAGGTGAGGGAGACTTCATGGGTCAGAGCACAGAGCTGTATGCAGTCCATGCCCCTCCCCCGCTCCCCCTCCCACCCAGTACAGGGAGCTCTTAAACCAAAACAATGCTCTTAAACCAAGTTACAATTTTGAAAAACTGTAAGCTCTTAAACCAAAACGCTCTTAAACCAAGTTACTCTTAAACCAAGGTACCACTGTATATATATATATAATTTTTTTATTTTTTTTCAGAGCTGACAGGTCTGATTTCAGAATCTACCAGCACCATGTCCAAAAACGCTATTAGAGAGCTGAAGCCAGGAAGCCAGGGTCTTCTCATTCACCTCTCAGAGATGTCAGAATATTACCTAGTAAACGCTACCCCACTTCATATCACCAGAGAGCGAAAGGTAATTCATTCTCATCGTCAATGACAACACAGAAAATATGCTGATTAAAATAAGGAAACATCAGCTCCCGTTTTTATATTTCACAGTGAGCGCCTCCTGCAAATGAAAATCAGCTTATGCAATGAGAAAGTGCGTTCAACATCTGCTGAGTTTGTTACACCATTAACATATGTTAATGCCATTGCATCTAATGTGGGTAGTTTGTCTTCAGCGAGAGCCAAAACACATCAGTGTCAAGGCTGCCAGCAAACTAACACCCAAAGATCCTTTTTGGCTCCATGAAAATAAAGCTTCATTTCAATCACATCTCAAGTGCTAGATCTTGCAGTACATATTTTAGTTTTAAATGGAACACTAAAGGAATGAAAATATGGACAGCAAACACCATATGTACTTAGAGCTCCTGCAGCCACCCAGCACATGTATT